>NW_010263506.1:2303-49483 GCF_000690775.1 Eurypyga helias | reverse complement strand
CAGCATGTCTGCAAATGATGTACGACCGGGAACTTAGACCTAGACACGAATCCCCAGTGATGATGCCGGTTGATCCAGAACGAATGACTCCTCTTATAAGAGGACTCCCCGATTCTCTGAAACCTACTGGCATTCAATTACAAGGAAAAATACAGGCGATGTCCCAGGGGGAAAGGGCTGTCGCCGCATTAGAACAAGTCGTGACCTCTGATTGTCGACCTCGGAAAAGAAAGAATGGACTTGGGGAGAGGTCACTCAAGAATTAATTAATTATGGGCGAAAATATGGCCCTGTGGCCAATTTGCGCACCAGACCACATTTGAAAGTTTTAAGACGCACAAAACTGAAATTTCCCCCAAACAACAGTAAAGAAACACTCCCCGTAACACCATCCGGTGGCAATGATGTAGGAAACAAACATAATAGTCTGTGGACCATGGGATGGCAAAAAGGCATTTCCCGAGAACTCATGAATGGGTTGCTGACAGATGAATTGGAAAAGTTAGTACTAGGATGGCCTAAAAATCCACAAGTCAAGGTCAAGAATCCTGCCCCTAGTGCTCCTTTATTGGATTAACCACCTCTCCCAATCCGCTGGGAAACTAATCCCTTTGCCTCCTTGTAGCGAGTGGGGAGGTGAAGGGTGGATATATAGCAGATGGCTCACCGAAAACCACCTACTTTCGGTTCCTTGAAACAAACCGAATTGAGTTTTTTTTTTCTTTTCCTTTCCTCTCACCACATTCCCTCCCCTCCCATCTCCCCTCACTGTTTTTTCCTCTTCTTCTCACTGAGAAGCAAGTCTCATCTCCTTTCGTTTTCAGGGGAAGAAAGAAACCACAGCGAGGATGCCTGCCTTCTTGTCAGTTATATTTTTCTCTGCCCTCACTTATGGGGGTAAAGGGAAGCCAATTCCCACTTTTTGAGAGTAATGACTTTGTCGTGCTAGCGAAATCTGTAAGTGAAGCTTTTACACATCTCACTTGCAACACCTGAAGACTGCAGTTGGACCCTTTGCTAAGGGGACCAAAGCCAAGAAGGGACATTGTTGGATTTGTGGACACACTGCTTATACAATGCTACCAGCAAGTTGGTCAGGGATTTGTTATATTGGAATCATTCGGCCTCTATTTTTCCTTCTTCCAGAGGACTAAGGTCCTCAACTGGGATTGAGACTATATGACAATCTGGGTAATAAAGGTGGTGCATGACAAAAGATCTGTCGAGATTGAAATAGGTGGAACACAAAAATGGGGGAAAAGTGAGTGGCCTCCCGAAAGAATAATAAAGCATTACAGGTCAGCCACATGGAATCCTAATGAATTCGTAGCAAGGGGACAGGAACCAATCTATAACCGCAATTGCATAATTTGACTGCAAGCAGTTTTGGAAATAAATTTCCAACAAAACTGCCAATGCTATAGATCTCCTCAATCAGCAATCTCGAGAGATGTGTACTGCGATCCTGCAACACCGCATGGTTTTGTATTATATACTGGCTGAAGAGGGCGGAATATGTGGGAAATTAAACATTTCTAAATGTTGTTTGAACATCCGTGATGTAGGTGAAGTGGTCACGCAATCTGATGGCACCACAGCCATCAGAAAGCTAGCCCATGTCCCCGTTCAGACATGGAATAGCTGGGATGTTGATTTGTGGTCCTGGCTACCAGGAGCACCGTGGATAAAGAAGCTTCTATTTTATGTGACATGTGGGTTAGCAACCTTAATGTTTTTGCCTTGTATAATACTGTATCTGGTCCCATTAATCCAAAACGTGGTGAATCACATGCAAGCAATTACTGTGACTTCACCTGATGGGATAAAACATTTCAGATTTGTGAAGCCAACTAAACCTGTAACTGTTAGAATCATATAACCCTGTCGCTTCTTTGCTTTTTGCTTGCTATAGAGCTGTCAGCCATGCTGTGTAGCAGCTTCCTCCCCCTCCCCCTGCCTTTGTATAATAGAGATATACAAAGGAACTCTTGAGTAATTGAACAACAAAACTAAACTTTATTATAACATATAAACAATTAATAGCAACAACAACTAACAATTAACAGGAACTGTGAAAACAACTTATTGACAAGAGCTATTGTAATAACGACGGAAACTAATAATCAGTAAGAACAAAACGGTAAGAAAGGAAACTCCTAACAGCGCATTAACTAATATTTTGGTGCGTTTCTGATACACCTCCAACTCCACCACATCTCTACATTGAGCGGCACAGGTCCTCTGCCTAGAAGTAAAACAGGAACAGGAAAAGAAAACTCTTGATCCCTTTTAAACCAACCATGTAAGTTAGAAGAACCCTCTCGGTCCCAGTAACACCCACCTCACTGGTTGCTCTGGGGGGTCAATGCACACTTGTCTGGGCCTTTCCTCTCCAGTAGGCGACGACAACCTGACAGTCTAACGGTGAGAGAACATTACACCACGACAGCCAAAGCAAAGAAATTTTCCCTATTGCTTGGCTGTAATGCTGTAGAGAGGAAACACTATCATTTGTGGACCTGTCAGTATGGTGGGAAGCTCAGGAAATGGGCCTGGGATCTCATCTGGGAAAGCACTGTCCATCTTCTACTGCTCGAGTGGTTGTTTATCTACCTGCGTCTCTGGGAATGCGCACGTGCAGTTTTCCCCCGCAGAAAGTACTGGGAAGGGATCTAAGAAGCTCACACATGTGTGACTTCAGTACTTCAGCCATGATGGTGACACATGACAAAACAGGAATTGATTTCAGGGCCATAACTGGCAAAGGAGGGCTCCAGCTGGTTTTGATCAGGCCTGGAGACCCACCTAAAGCTTGATTTGCTAAATATTGAGTGACAGGGCGGGAAACCTGTAGTATTAACTAAATGTTATTGGTTATCTGCCTTTGCTTAAGTACAAAACCGAAACTTTTAGGCTCAGAAAACTTGTGGAAATCCATTTTCCTGATGCACAGACCAAGCCAGCTGACCATTTGCATTGCATATGCCAAAACCATGCAGTTTTGCATTTCCAAAACAGTGGAAGACAATGGAATACATTCATTTGATGATACCTATCTATTATGAATATTTAACTTTAACTCTTGCTTTATATGTTCTTGTGATATATATGTTTTGTTCTTGTGAATGTTCATTTTGTAAACTTTCATGTAAACCATCATTGTTCTGTCATCCTGCACCCCTCAAGTACAAAACCAGCAGTATAACATGTTCTGGGTTTTTGCAATTGGACAAATTGCAATTGTTAGCTAATGTTCATTAAATGTTAATAGTTATCGTTTGTTTTTATAAGTGTTGTTGTTTGAAGATTGTTAATTGTTCGAATGCTTTAATTGTAGTTATTAGATATTGTTAGCTATTGTAAGCATGCTCCTTCCTTTCCTTCTTCCTTTCTCTACCTCTATCCTCTGTGCCATCACGAAGCACCATCCATAAGACAGCAATGTTGAGCCACGGGGTGGTGTAAAGGACTGTGTCGAGACCACTGGGCGTCTGTGCCAACAGATGTTTGCCTCAACATTGCTGGAACATCACACGGCCTACCACTGCCATAGCAGTGGAGCATCAGTCTAACCACAAAACCACACATTTCCTGAAGAACTGTAACCTAACCCCTGCACATGCGCCCAGACCCGGGGTCAGAAAAACAGAGGGGCTCAGAGACCCGTGAAGACCACCAGAGACACCTGGAGACCCCCCCGTGACGGTATTGGGCATGTGCACCACTGCCGAGTGGGGGGTGAGGTTAAGCAAAACAGCTCTTGGAATATTCCAGCTGATTCTCGGAAGGAGCAATGCACCTCAATAAAAGAGCCATGACAGCCCGCATCAGACGGAATTCCCCACCTGACGTGAAGTCGATCTGGACTGACGGGATGCCGCAGCCCCGTGGTCGTAGCTACTGCACCTTTACTTTCTTTTATTTCCCCATCTTTCTCTCTCTCTTTCTTGCATCTCTGCAAATTTTGATGTAACTATTAAACTTCTTCTCTTTATGGCCTCTAACCTCATTTGTGTCTTAATCTCACCCTGGGAATAACAGTGAATCTCCCCAGACTGGACCTCTCCAGTTCGGGACACCTTCCCCAAAGCAATACCAGTGGTTTCTTAATGGCCTGTTACTTAGTGACTGGAGACTTTTTGTCTTTGACACGGTCTCTGTTACCCCTTGTCCACTAGCTCTGTTCCTCTCTGTGTTTTTGTTCATTCCCTCCCCTCAGCATTGAAAAGGTCCGTTACTGGAGACTCGTAATGCAGAATGCTCTCACCACCCTTCCACATGCCCTCAGTCATTACAGCTGCTTTCTGAAATCATGTATTTGGTACCATAACATCCTGTGCCAGTAAATTTTGAAGATTAATGAGGTCTTATGTTCTAAGTGAATAGGGAATACAAAAGTTAGAAGGGAACAAGCTACGTATGCTATTTTATGAAGTATCCATTCCACAATAATCCCAGATTGGTTAAAAACACAAAGCCCCCCTACTAACCAACACACATGCTCCTCTCTCCTTGAAAATCATCTGACAAACATTTACAAACAACCTCCAAATACCTAAAAAAAAAAAAAGAAGCCTTAAAATAAGGGGTTGAATTACTGACTGCCTGTTGAGGAATGATGAAGAACAACTGTCGGGATCAACAGACCCTTCTTCCCTGCATGCTGACCATGTTTCCTCTTGTACGAAAAGCCTACAGTTACAGGAAGAGCTACTGACTTTCAGATACTCTGCCAGCACCGATGGTACCAGTGCCCTAACTGGGAAATGCTGTCACTGATGGATAATGGATAGTAAACAACAAGGGGAAGAGATCATCTTTTAATTAGAGACTGCACCCCTATCTCAACTTCTGTCACAAAACTCTTAAGAGACAGCGACACGAGCATGGGTAAGACTCTGCAGGCTGACGGGCGCGACCCAGTGCACCCAAGATGAGACTGGAAAGAGGTGGAGAAGGTGACAAGAGAAGCAGCAACAGGACTAACCTGACTATAAGACCTGGGATTTACATTTTTTCACAACCTGGAGACTGAGGCTCCTGCAGGCGTTTGCTGCTGGAGCAGCTGTGGCAGGGGGACATCAGGCAAACCATCCCGTCAGCCAGTTGGAGCTCGTCACGGCTGCAGGCAGATGACTAGGCCTTGGCCCGAGATTAAGCTGAATAAACAGGATGTGAAAAACTACTGGACATGACATAAGAAAACTGCTGGATGTGACAGATAATGCGAGAAGCTGACAGAGTGGCTGGATTTTACAGATCGTTAAGGGAGAGTTACGTGAAAAACAGACAAGCTCCATGGAAAGGTGGAGTACAGGGCAGCTTTCAGAGGGGGTGGGTTGGGGGCAGTCACCTTTGCAAGTCTGGTGGTACTGAGGTAACCGTACTGGTAACGGCACGCAAAGCCAGGACTGTCTACGAAGTCACACTGAAATAACGAATTTGGCAAAACAGTAACTATGGTTGTGTAAAGACTGGGCTGGGAGAAGCGGAGTGCTGAGGCAAGGAAAGGCTATGGCAGCGCGCAGCGGGGATGGCTGTGGGGAAGCCATGCAGCTCTGAAGCAAATCCCAGTACCAGAGGCAGGCAACTCACCCCACTACTTACAGACACACAACAGCAAGGCTTGTGGGTTTTTTTTTTAGTGATGAACTTATTGAGATAAACCATAACTGCCTTACACAGAAAGGCAAGGCTATATTGAACAGAAAGTTATGTCAAGCATAAATGACATCTGAAAATGCAATTTCGGGCCAATATTGATCATGGCTGCTCAGACAATATTTTATACAAGTGATACTGAGGAAGATACAGTTTCTAACCTAACTGGTATGGAAATGTACTTTATTACATAGCCTTCAGAGGACAGGAACGACAAAAAACCCTGTTGGATGAGCCTTTGACACATTATCAGAAATGCAAGATTATTCATATAAAATGTATTCCCAGTTATGCTGTCTAAAGCAGTTTTAGATGACTCAGAAAATAGAAGTTTGCCAATAGTGGTCTGTGGAAGTAATTTAGGAGTCCTCACACTATTAAAAACTACACAATTTCAATTCTGTTTTGACTAGTATTTTCCTTCTACCTTTATAACGCAATTCATTAATTTTCCTCATTCTTTCATATTTTCTTAGCTGCATGAGTGTTGTCTTCCCTTATGAAATCACACACCATCTTTATATATAAGAGAATTTGTGTCTTAAAATGGAAGAATTTCTATTAAAAAAATAAGTAATACAATCAAGGTATATACTTGCAGATAATAGAATACCCCAAAATCAAGTATTTCTGGTGAAATCTAAATGGTAGTTTGTCACCCATTACTGCACTTACAGCTTTTAAAATATCATCATAATTTTTACCCGAGCGGGTGTTTGAGACCACTTTCTTGCAGTGTTTCTTAGATTTTTCCACTGCATTCAGTCTCATTTTGCTGTTTTCTCTTCTAGGTTCCTTAGTGAGGAGAAAGGGACAGGAAAAAAACAAACCTCATTTCAGAACAGGTCTTCAGCCTTTTTTTCTCTAATTTAATCACTGCATGGCTTCCTGTCATAACCAATTTGTTCCCCTAAGTCTGTCAAAGTTCAGTATTTTAGTAATTCAGAGCAAAAGTAGTCTTTGACTCTTCGTGTAAATGCTACCATTGTGAAAGTACACAAAAATAGGATCATGCACTTAGAACCAGCAAAATAAATTAGCTGTGGTTCACCTGAAAGTTTATATGCTTTTAAAAAAAAACCCCTAAAGCCAAGATAAAAGCTTTTTACAGCGATGAAGGCCTGTTTTCATGAAATGCAGTACTCTAATTGGTTATACCAGACAGATTATGAAGAAAAAGTGACACTTCTTTCCCCTGAGAGTTTACAGATCCAAATCCTTTGTCAGTAACTGTGACCCAACCAAACATATATATATATACACACACACACAGAGGAATTTCTACAGATCTAAGTTTCATTAGTGGACCACCATAACAAACTAAATGGCACTCTGCCTATGTGAAAAAATAACAAGAACCAACCCCCCCACCCAACCCCCCCCCCCCCCCCAAGCCATATCCCCTCAAGCCCCCATTTTACCAGATGTGAAAGCAAGATGAATAGTAGTGCCAGAAGGGTAACTTGGATAAAAATAATAAACAGAACAGTAGGACAGAAAATTTAAACTAGCAAGTAAAAATCTGATACTGTTTAGTTACATGTGTCTTAAGCTTATTACTAAGTTTAATAACACATCAGCACTACATTGAGATATCTGTTTTATTACAAAAATCACTATGTAATTTTACGAACAGATAAAATGAAGCACTTAGAGTAGCTGGCTGCATTCTTGCTAGTACTTACAAACTATTACCAAGTCACCTCTCAAGCCCCCTTTTGAGTAATTAAATGTCCTGAACTTCATCTAGCACAGAATGAAAATTTCCATGTATGTAACCTTTGTGATTCTTTTCTGCATTTGCTCTCATTTTTTAACTACAGTTTTTAAAACAGGAATTAAATGGAATGCTGTAGGTATCTGTCTCAGTAGGATCATGCAGAGGAAGAGAACTCTCATCCTAGACAGGGCCTGTAGCCTTCCTTACTCCTGGAAATTTAATCTTCCATTTGGCTTTACTATTTTCCTCAATGGAATCCAGGCAATCCAGGTCACACTCATCTTTATCCATCACCTTTAAATTATATAAAATCCTTCCAGAGAGGCCTACCGATTTGTCTCAAACTTCTCTATCTGTAACCCGATGTTAGGTAAACTCAGAGCACTATTTGCTCCTCATTTGTGGCTGCACCTTCCGCAGTAACATTATTGACACCTAAAAAGACTCAGATTTTTGTTTTAATGATTTGTTGCTTTAGTGTCTGTGACAAGTAATCCCAGACCCCATATATCTTCTCTGGTTGAACGACAACATGAGAACGCACAAATGATGCAACTGCACCATTTATTTTACCTGGTGCTAAGAAACAGACTGAGTAATCATTAAGATGTTTCATCTCTAATTAACAAAAATATAAGCTGATACATTAACTGAAGGGGATATAGTAGCACTACTGTGATACTAAAAATTCTGTTGCCAGCAGCCCCTAGAAATCTCCAGTCTTCCCACCTGAAAAACCAGCACAATCTGAAAGCATGACAAAGTAAAAAGCAGATTTTTTTTTCCATCACGGAGTCAATCCAGCATTGCAGTTCTAAAAAGACCTGCCATTGCCTCCTGTTGCAGCAGACTTCAGGCAGACACTTTCACCTAACGCTTCACATCCATGGAAGTTAAAGCATTATGCTACAGATAGCAGGTTTCAAACTACTGCTGTGGGGGACTGAGGTTTTCAACCCAGAGGTGAGAACCTAGTGAGGGCCGGTAACAATCTCACAGAGGTAGATTGATTCACAAGGGAGTGTAGCATGGCACTGTCAGGGTCATCCAGGTCACAGTCTGAATGTGACTGATGCCCAGAACGTTAAGCAGGTATGCAGACTGACAAGTCACTTGTTCAGAGTATTATTGCCATTCAGGAATCAAGTAAGTATCTAGACTTGTCCGTGCTAAAAGCTTTCCTGACTTTTTTTAACAGTCACTTGGAAAAAAAAAAAAAAGCCCTGCACCTACCAATCCTAAAGGTGTCAGCTCACACACTGGCCCATGCAGCTGAAATGGGGATTTATTCTTGGGGTAATCACACTTGGGGCTCAGTGCAGAGGATGTGCTGGGAAACTAGATGATCTTTAAGGTTCCTTCCAACCCAAACCATTCTGTGATTCTATGATTCTACTTCAGCACATCAGCTCCCCCAGTTTACAGAATCCCCCCCATACTACACAGAGAATGGCTCTGCTATGCCTCCCAGCCCACACTCAGTTCACACAACATTTAAATAACATGCAATTAAATGCATTTACTTGTAAAACGCAAACCAGAAACATTTATAAAATACTTACGTAAAGAAATGAAGGACAAGATAACCTACTTGCACTAAAGTTAAAGACTTCTCTGCCTCACTCAGGTTGACTCACTGTTCTTCCAGGCAAGCTGACATTCAATTTTTCAATTATCAATATTTGTGCATATTTAGGCCACTGACTACACCTTTCACATAACGTGAGGGAGTCTATTTGGGAGCTACTGTCACAGTTTCTT
The DNA here is from genome assembly GCF_000690775.1 of Eurypyga helias. Lineage (NCBI taxonomy): Eukaryota > Metazoa > Chordata > Aves > Eurypygiformes > Eurypygidae > Eurypyga > Eurypyga helias. The sequence continues at coordinate 40,341 of NW_010263506.1, read as the reverse complement.
TGGTGACTGACTGGCACCTCACTGGCATAAATACTTGCTTTTTACACTACAGATGGACACAAAATATAAGTGGTGCAAACACATAAATCTTATAAAAACACACAGTACTCTACTGGGTGCTAACAGAGACCATAAAAGACAGTAACTAAAACACAGTGGGATGAATGTGTTTGCGAAGACAAATCCCAATCCTTTTCATCTAGTATACCGTAATACACAGACAAAGTACAGTTGGCACGTTGAGGCATAAGTGCACTCTAAATTCATATAAACAAGACAAATCATACTACTGTATTCTTCTCTAAGTGAAAATGACATGTCACATTTCAATGGGAGTAGGCACATCTTTCCAATTAGCAATGCTCTGCATGTTTTGGGAACTTCTCACTATTAAACTATTTTCATACTATCAGTCTTACAAACATTTACTAATATTGTTTGAATAAATACTATTTCAGAAGTTTGCACATTTTCAGGAATGACATCTTTTAATAAGCAGCTTCAATAAGTTGAAATTTTGCTAAGCTTACAGTCAATGTATTAAGTCTGATAAAAGTTCAAAGTATGTGGATATACAAATTTAGCTTTCCATAGAAGTCCAGTTTTACTGTAAATACCTGTGTCAAAGAATAGACAACTACAGGAAAGCAAAACCACAACAACAACAACAACAAAAGATTCCATAAATCTTTTTTTGTTCCACCGGTCTAGCCAACAAAGCTTTTCCCGGCAACCTGACAGGATGACTTGATTCTATATCATCACATACTGAAACCAGAGGTTTGATCCAGTAGAAATGAAGACATTTTCTTTCTAATTGCAGACAAATTAAGTGAATTATAATTTAAATAAACCCTAATGATACAGGGGAATGCAAGATTATTATTATGTCCTACAGTAATTGTAGGATTTCTCACTTATCAAATATCTAGATTCTGTATTATAAAGAGGAATGAAAGCACAAAAAGAAAGGGTTCCACAGCTGCTAATTTTCCTCAAGTATACACTAAAGAAAATTTCATGTTTTTTAATGACTTTGCATGTTTCACCAGCTGCCTTACATTTTCAAAAGCTTTATAGAATTTAATGTTGTTTTAACTTGCCTTTCATTTTTTTAATATATGACTTCTCAAAATAAAAAGGTAATCTTCCTTGAAATCATTAATTTTCACTCTTGTTGGATTAAAACAAGTTCAGGGAGGATTACTACAAAACAGATTATGAATAGTAAAACTTAATGCTCATTTTAAGAATAACAAAACCAAAGAAATCAATAGAGGAAATTAACAGAATAGAACTTCCCCCCAAAAAAATCAAAAGCTGTACAACCATCTCACTTCAGATGAATATATGGCATTTCATTTGACGGGAATTAACTATTACTAACCTGTAAAAAAAGAGCACTCCAAATTACAGTTAATCATGAGGAATGCAAGAATGTATTTCAAGTGGAACTTGTCTAGCAATTGTTCTTTTTGTAAATTACACTGGTGTCAGGTTTTTGCTGGCACCAATTTTAAACATTACTAAACGTCTACAGTATTGCTGTCTCAGTTTAGATCCAAGTGAAATTCAGTGTCAACCTATGAGTTTTCATCTACTAAGTTTCACACTACAAGATTTCATAGTTTTCTGGTTTTATTGTTTTCTGGAAAATTAAAGTTATTAAAATACTCAAACAAAACTACACAATATTCCTATAAACCTAGTTTTGTCCAAATGGTTACCTTCTTCCAGCTACATATCCTTATTTTGCTATGCTGTACAACCTCTCTTAAAAGCAGAGTGCACAGTTGAGGCAAAGGCTACTTATTCATGCAGTTTAATGACAACACAAAATGGAAAAGTAACTCCTCAAAAGAAGAGTTAACATGGCTAGTTTGTTTAAGCTGTTGTAAAATACCCAAATTCTATTTGGCAAGTATAGGCTGCTCTTTTCTGCCACGTTTATAAACTAATTTAATATTTCAAGAGGTATGCAAGTCAAATGCCAGCAATTACATCAGTCCACTGAGATGAACACTGTGAACTTGGCATTTTATTCAGTCAATTAGATTAAATGAATTGTTTAATTTTGGAGGTTCCCATCTGATTCAGTAGCCACATTCAGTGAGCAACAGTCACTGTTTTCACCATAGGATACAAAAAAAGGTTAGCAAGTCTGTAATCTTGTGACAGTTTCAGAAGTGGAAGGTATTACAAAAGTAAACTACAATTACAGGCATTCAAAAGAAAACTTACAGAGAAGGGAAAAAACTCAAACTCACTGGATTATTCAGTACATCAACCATGATGATGCCAAAGTTATCGTTACGTGAATATTCTTTTTTCTTCAAACAGCTTTTAGTTCTGAATGTCAGTGTTCACTTGGACTGGTACAATCTGTAATTTCACTCTGTACTGGCAATTTGTTCCACACTGCTTTTCTAATATTAAAATAACAACCACATGCAATTTCAGGGTTAACATATTTCCAAGCAGTCCTGTGTTGGCTGAAACTATCTTCGGTTTTGAATTACTATCCCCGGTATTCACAGCCGTTGCCAGTATCACTGGTTGCCAGATGAACTGTTTTTGCACAAATCGAAGAAAAACAGAGTTACCTGCCAGAAGGGGACGCTATGCACAACTAGCAGAAGGCTGCCTCTTCCTCAGTTCAGCTTCCCTTCTCCCAGCAGGAGCCGGAGCCAGCCAGACTGCCACCAAAGCAGCCAGGAAAAGGATGTGCTGTGTTCTCACCACGTTCTCCACAAAGACAGTGACTGACAAACGGCTGCAATCCAGCTAATAATCCCCACTCGCTAGATGCTGGTTTGAAACGGACAGGGAAACAGAAATGAATGATGAGGGCAGAACAACCTGGAGAGATGCAGAAAGAGGTAGAAGAGCGTGAATACCCAGAGCAGTACACACAGCCCCTTCGTCTGCTTCCAGAGGGCATGTAAGAAAAAGAGTTCAAAGATTAGAGACAATGGGGAAAGAAAGAATTTCCTTTTTCCATTCACTTTCCCAGTATGCACTATCTCCAGGAAAAGTACTCCTCCTCTAGTCTTTTCTTAAAGCGCCATGGGGAAGAAAAATGACATCCCTTCCTAGAGATCTTGAAACTTGTACAAGACAAACCTGTTATCTGCCCACGGTGAGGGGTAAAGGTGGAAACAGAACTGTCAACAAAACATTAAAAAACACAACCTTTTTCAGTACCCACAGATTTCCAAATTGATTCTTAAAAGCTCCTGAGCAAAACAATGGCAGGCAAAGTGCAAAAGCACTATCCTAGACATATATATCAGTTGCGTAAATCTCCAACATCAGTAGCTCAGCGCGTATCCTGGGAGATCCTACTCCACTGTGTTACACCTTCTGTAGGCATTATGCCATATCTCTGATCATCCTTGATGCTTTTCTTTATATTTTCACTAGTCAGTCTTTATTTTTTTAACATGGTAAAACAATTGAATCAATAAACAGGAACAGATTGTGTTCTGTCTGAAGACACTGAACAGCAATATAGCATTTTCAAGCAGGCATCTACGGTAACTCCAGTATCTGGCTCCTCACAAGTAACAGCCAATTTCGATCCAGTGAGAACGAGCCATTGGGAATGCAGTTCTCGCCACTACCACACGCATCACTTCGCATTTATCAACACTGGATTTCTTTGGTCATTTTATTGTCCAGTTAGTCAGTTTTGTAATATTATTAATCAGTGCCTCAGCAGCAGTATCCTCACTGATATTCTGGATCATCAACCTCCATTGCTGATACTTTTTCTTATAAACAATTTCCAGCATTGATCCCCACAGAACTCCAGTTAGCCTCCCAACACTGAAATCTAACCAACTATTCCTCTCTTCCACTTAAGTTCAATTCTGTTATTAAGAAAATTCGTATCCATGACAAGCTTTAAAAGAAAACCCCAAACAAACAAAAAAATCCCAAAACCACAAAAAAACACCAGAGGTTTTGGTGAAAGCTGGACATGGACTTTTTGGAAATTTAAAACAATATGCGGACTCAATCAGCAACATTCACTGTACATATTCATGCCTTCGAAGAACTCCCACTGATTTGCAAAGCATGACTTTCACCTCCTAAATGTAGAGTTATTCTGCCTCATCCTATTCATCCACATGCTCACTAAATCCATTCTTCACTAAAAGTGCCAATGAGTCTGTCCAGCACTGAAGTCATATTTACATTAGTACTGCATTCCCAGAACAGACTTTTTTTGTAAGCAGGAGGCAACCATGGGGGAAATAAGATTTTACACACAAAAGCATCAACTGGAATAAGGAGTCATAGCAGCTGCAGTCACCATTCTGAATTAATTAGTTTCCAAGTGACTGTAAAGATATTTACAGTATGTCTCCAATTTCTTTTTTTCCTCCTCCCTTCCACCCCTCCAATAGAAGAAACAAAAATAAAACATTTGCTACATTATTCAAAAATAATTTATTTTACATCTGTGAAGAACAAAAGACCAAATTTCTATTGGAAAATTTCTTCAGAAGTCCTAATAAGACCAGTTGATTAAGGATATTGAAACAGTTAGTACTGATTCACTGTACTAAGTAGATTCACTATTTACCGGAGATGACCTTCTTAGCTCCTCCAGAATAAATTCATTACAAAAGACCAGATAGCACACAGCAAGAAATACTAGAATTGCTTCCGAAATGGCACAATATGGCAAGTAGTAGTACACCTCAGCACGGGATGGCCAAAATGTAAAGAAAAGGTGCACAGTGCTTACAGAAACAGTCTTTGCTGTCTCTGGTTCAGACAACTTTCAGAGAAGGAAAACAAAGAGGCCCAAGTTGGTGCACTAAAGTGAAATACATGTTGGGATGATGAAAGAAGTCAACAACAACAAGAGAAAAATATCTGTTTGGAGTATACATAAATATTTTCAAAATGAGCACAGAAACATGCTGACACTTCTGTCATTATTTTGACTAATAACAACAGTAAGTGTTTTGGTTTGCTGTCACTGCTCAATTTTCAAATAAATTAAGGCATATGGGTTGCATTAATTTGTTGTTTGTACTACTGCAAAGGTTGCCTCTTTATTAAAATAAACAATAAAAATACTTATGCAGAATTCAGGACTGAGATGGAGTCTCATCTGCAAGCCATATTTTTCAAGAAGTGAAAATAGCTTATTTCGCATCCTTACCAAAAAATAAGATAGTAAAATTCTTACACAAGACTCAAGAAAAATCTTCATCTGCAAGCCATATTTTTAAGACAGTTGACAACCTTTACTTAGAACCTACTTTAATATTTTACTTAAGTTGTCCTGAATCCAATAAAAGTCTGCCTTTGTGATCTGTTTTCACTTTGTAACTAAGAATCCAGCGCATAAAAAAAAACCCATAACTGCTTCTATTTAAGTATCTTGTCAATGATGAAGTCTTGAAAATGAAGCTGGTGATATTTTTACTGACTTTTATATTTAAGAAATGCAGCCCTTTTTTTTTTTTAAGCAATCCAAAGCGGTATCAATGAAATAAAACAGTAGGAATGCCTGTCAGTTGTTTCTCATTCCAAATTAAAATTGCATATTACGAGATTTCCCCACCCCTTTTTCTCCCAGTTTCTTAGAATTTTAAGTATTCTTTTATGTTTGCTATCTGGAAAAAAACCATACCGTACTCCACATTCTCATGCTGAGGTTGTTAAGTTTGCTCTGTTGAGATATTTTGACCCAGCAAGAGCAGAAAACAGGAGTCAGGGAAGGTTTTTTCTGAATTAAATACGGGGTTTCTCATGTTTGCATAAACATGAATGGAAGCAACTTATCAGTGAATATAGTATGAAATACTACGAAGAACAGAACAGAAGTCAGCCTGTGAGTGTACCAACCTGCCTTCTCACTATTTTAAGAACTGTCACAAAAAGGTGGTAAGTAGGAATATTCAAGAAAAGTGGGTATACAGAGGAGACAGTTATACAGTCTCCTGATAAGGTGTCCCTCCCCTCTTGTTATTAATCAAGAACATTGAGAGCCAAGCCTCAGACCTCATACACACTGATGAAGGTATCCCAACAGTCATTCAGCATATCACTTCTGTACACTTTTACCACACCTCAGCTATGAAGACCAACACATTTGTGTTTTGATACCAGCATTGTCATCATTTGCTCCTAAGGACAAGCGCATGTACGTGTCAGTTGACCAATGTAAGTGAGAACTCCATGAAATTCCATTTGGAAGCAACATCTTTGTCTTGACTGAAGAGAAACTACATACATGAACATTTGCCCCAGGATTAATTTATAATCGTTCAGACTCTCTTACTTCTCTCTGCAAGTGTAATGTTGGCTTTGCTCATTATCTCAATATTAATGTAATGGTTTTAATTTCATAAACCAAAGGGAAGAAGTTCTCACTAAGAATTTGTTCAGTATCAAAATGTCATAATAATAGTGAAACAAAATGCTCATGAATTACCGCAGAATTAATTCCTGTAAGGATATCACAGAAGAGGAATTCCATGGAACTTCATGATGAGAAAAAAGTATAAGGTATCAGGGTATCAGTGAGCATATCCAACCACTTATGGTGGTCATAATAGACAAGCTGGAGAGAGCCTATTGTGAAAGAGACAAAACCCTGACCTTGAAATTAGAGCAACCAGCCTTTTTTCTTCTAATTCCAAGATGCTTTAAAATTCATATGGAAAGGATGATAAAAACACTATACCACAATAAGTTAAATACAGAAATACACAAAGGTTTCTTCCTCACCTCCAGTCATAAGACATGGATTGTCATGCAAGTAACGTTGCCATTTTTGCATGGAAAATGTTCTGAGGGCCACTTGTTCACATCTCTGAAACAGGCCTATTTATTGGTAGCACCAGTTTGATAATACAAACTAGCACAGTAGAGAATATCTGTAAAGTTATCAATTAAAACAGCGTTAAATTCCTCTGTCCGGAGAAGACTTACACTGAGGTGCTGGAGCATGTCCAGAGAAGGACAACGGAGCTGGTGAAGGGTCTGGAGCACAAGTCCTGTGAGGAGCAGCTGAGGGAGCTGGGGATGTTCCTCCTGGAGAAGAGGAGGCTCAGGGGACACCCTACTGCTCTCTGCAACTGCCTGGAAGAAGGTTGCCGAGAGGTGGGGGTTGGGCTCTTTAAAAAATGACATCAAGTTGCACCAGGGGAGGTTTAGATTGGTTATTAGGAAAAATTTCTTCACTGAAAGGGTTGTCCAACATTGGAACGGGCTGCCAGGGAAGGTGGTGGTCACCATCCCTGGAGGTATTTAAGCAGCATGTAGATGTAGTGCTTAGCACACTTACACACCTGAGTAACACACACACGGGTCTGTCCACCACTCAGAGCACCAAGCTGCCTGAAGTACTGCAGAGAAACACATCTTGCATGCATACCAAGTCAAGACTCATGCCACAGCAAGGATCTGCACTGCTCCACTGAACGAGCACTGAATGATTTGGAGTTCTACCCCTTCTTCCTTTCCTAAAATGGTCTGTAAGTGGCATCTCATCCATACTATTTTGAAAGCTGTCCCAGCTCTGTCTTTTGTTGAGAAACATCAAGGACCCTTCCTAAGCTGATTACACTGGTGTTTCAGAGCTTCCCATTACTCTTTCAAGAGCCTTTAAAGGTCACAGATTGTATAACATTAATATGGAAGTCTGCTATCTATTATGAAAGAGAGTATGCAAGACTGTTGTTGGAAACATGCAAGGAGAAAGAAAAAGCAAAACTGCAAAGAAGTGCCTTAGTCCTCATTATTACTTAAGACAGTTCTATAGTGAGATGTTAACTGAAACCAAGGCTACAGAAGATGAAAGCTTTAACCAAAAATGTAGCTCCTACTGTTAGAAGAAAATGGTATGCCCTTTGGAAAAAGCCTGGTATTACAGGAAACAAAAATTCCATACTACAAGAAAAAAAAAAAAAAATCTATGTAGCTCCTTAGGCTGACCTACCCTAAAATCATCAGTTACCCAGTCCTGAGCTGTATCACTTTCATGAAACTGGATGATCATTGTTCCAAGGCCAAAGACTGTAAAAACTTCCTTCAGTCTTAAGCTGTACCTTTACAAAATGATTTGGCTTTCAAAAGCTTGACAGTAATACTGGAGTTTGTATTTTACTTCTGTTCATATCTTACTATAATATAAAGTTGAGAGAAAATAATTTATAGTAAAACATTATTTTTTTCCTGCATCTCTTGTGCTAAACTCATTCTGCAATGAATACTTTAAGTGTATTAAAACAGTATCATTGCATTAAATTATCTTTTTCTGCAGCGATAATTTTCAGGATAGAGAGCATCCATATCATTAATGTGCATCCTGCAAACATGCTATTGCTATAGCAATACCTGCCATACTACCAAGGTTTTTGTTGCAAGATAAAGGCAAAAACTACTCCTAATACAGTTGGATTGAGGATTTTAAAAGGTCTTTTCCAACCCAGAAGATTCTATGAAATACACAGTAAAGCAACTACATGAACTTGTATTAAGACCAAATTTCAGCCAAGAAATTTAAACAATTCCAGATAAGCTACATGTTTCTAAGAAATCATTAGACAATCAGTTATTTTTGTGTAAAGAAACTTTCTAAAATATCATAGCTTCCTAAATAGGGTAAGAAGTACTGTACAATGGATAATTAATCCATTTTGACAGTATCATGAAGCCTGACAAATGAGTAAAAAAAGCATTCCAGTAAGTATACACAATTTTGTACATTAAAAAAAGCAGTATCATAGTAAAAGGACTAGAAAGGATCATACTGTTCTTTTTCCCCATCTTTTCATGAATTGTTAAATAAATATCTTATACAGCTTTGGCAAAATGAAATCTGAAGAACTCAAAAACAGTGTACTATTCCAATAGCTTTGAGGACTCCTGCAAACAATTAACCCAGTTCCTGCATCCACGTAGCTGTAGTTTTCAACTGCTCTCATTTCTCACAGTGTTTACTTCTGATTGTTGTGCTTGAGACAGTATTAATTGCATTTGCCAATTAAGTTATTTTTAACTTCTAGTTCTAACAATGAAAACATATAGAATGAAAATTTAAATGTCATTCCAACAATAACAATAATATGCTATTTGCTAATTCAAATAAAAACCTTAATACAGCCCAGCACCAACACTTCTTAGGTTTCCAATATATGCAGAACTGTGCGTCTGTGAGTACGTACAGGATATAGAAAGTGTAGACACAGCATTTAACCTAAAAAGCGGGCATCTAATTGTGTCCTACTCCTAGGAAACAATATATTTACAGTGAAATTAGGCCAGCCATGTCTGTTTAGAGTCTAATTGAAGAGAGGAAAAAAGCAACCCCATGAGGTAGTGATAACACCAGAGTTACCTAGTAATAGCAAGCATTTTCTCCTTCCTATATCATCATATTACAATTATCAAAGATCCACACTAGAAAGAAAACAATAAGAGCTTGTACCCCAAGGTTTGTATGGTCTCATTCAGATGGACAGCAGCTCTTACAAGTCCTGTTGAGGCAGCCAGGCTCTAACAACAGATGTGCCATCAGGCACTTGATTTTTTGGTGTTGTTTTGTTACAGCCTGGATGAAAGGTAACAGCTGTCCCATGAAGTGGCAGCAGCCATACTGAAACACCCTGCTGACCAAGATACAGACTCCCCAAGTAAATGAACAAGTCCTAAAGGTTTGTTGGTTTACAGGCAGATGAAAGCAGAAATGTAACACTTAAGAAGGCAATTAATTCTCCCTTGTTGAGGTTTCAAGCCCTCAGACTGAGTAAGGCATAGACAACAGCTGTGTCAAGGTACCAGAATTTCAGTGTGTCTTCCCTGATCTTGAAACAAATTCCCTGTGAAATTGGATCCAACTCTTATGCATCCTGATGACATCAGATGGCACAAAGTCCTTCACAAAAGACCCTGTTCATGCCAGAAGGCACTTTTTTTTCCAGAATATGTGGTTCTATCTGACTGATGGAAAAAAAACGCGTATTCAGAAACAGGCATGCTGCCTTTGGCAACTGAGGAAAACTCAAAAAATTGTACTATTTTCCTTTCCTTTCAAAGATATTTTTTCTTCAATCTACAGCAACCCTTCATGTCTTTGTTCAACCAATGAAGAAGTTCTAGAAATCATAAATTGCCATCTCAAGAAATCTTTTCATCCGAAAATACAACATGCTGTCAGGCTCTGGTGTAACATCCACTGTCTGGCTCCAAGCCACTTTGGCTGGTGTAAATTTTTTTGTTTTGTTTTGTTTTTTTGTTTTGAACTGAACTGTCTTTGCTACTTGCTATACTCCTAAAGTCTAAACATTCAGTAAGAAAGAAGACAGAAATTTTTTCTTACACAGAACATTTAAATTTATGGATTATATTCTGCACACAGACAGTCAATCAGGTTTGGAGGGATTTACATTTCCCCTAAAAAGTGTTTGGTATCCACATACTGAAACTGCTAGAATAGTTAGGATAATACGAGCCTGCTTTAAGTTGCAGCTTTGCAGACCGCTTACGAACTTACCATATTAACCACTTCTATTCTGTCCATTCTTTCCTAAGAATTCCAAAATACCTATTCAGGTTATGCAAAGAGTTCTTTATAAAATCCTATGATTGATGCAAAATGTTGCTGGGAGTGATGTTTCACCAACATAAAAATCTCCCACTATATGAAACAGTGTCAATGATTCCTCTGAAAGCTGTTTTATTCTTCTTCCATGCTAAATGAGGAATATTTCTACAGCAGCCCTAAAAAGCTCTTAGTCTAGAAATCAACAGTGGTCAAAAAATATGTAAACAACTAGTCCCTCTTAGGCTGTGATTCATAAGAAACATGGATTTTTTTGTGTCTAAAAGAAATACAAAAGCTAATAAGTGTCCATTTGTTCATTTTTGAAGACTAAAAAATCCCAAGAAAACCAACTTTTTTGCGATAAAAATATTAATATAGGGGTTCATTATTTTAACAATAAAGACTGTTTACAGCGCAATTTCAGACAACCAACTGCATTTACTAGTATTTGTCTGAAAAGTGGGAGAACTTTTCTGCTCAGCTGCTCACTTTGTAGACTCCTCCCTTTCTATAAACAATTTCAAAGCAAAATCTGTTTGCCTTCAGCTCTCCAGATAACAACTCTATCCTCCTTTGACAAATGCTCTTAAAGTTTACACTCAGAAGTCCTGCACTCGCTAAACAGCTTGATTGTGTGTGGCCAATACAGTTCTGAGAGTCAGGCAGCCTTTAAGAGGCCCGCATGAGCCTCTCCTGGAAGGCAAAACACGATGTGGACAAACCAAACACTTCTGGGAGATGTGTTCTCCCACAATATTCTATGATTCCCAACCACTGTATGATTTTATGTGTGCAGAATGGATCTTGCAGCGAAACACTCGCAGAAGCCCCAAAACACGTGGGTTTGTGAGCTCAGTGCTGCACCACACCTGATCACTTGATACATACTAATTGGGAGATGCTTCCAGAATCCTCATCATATGCCAACAGACACATAAATGGGTGAGGGGGGGAAAAAAAAAAACCAAACACCAAACCCAAAATGCAGTTAGAAGACCAAATTGAAGAGTGATAGTGAGCCAGAAAAGCAGAATGCCTCAATATGACTGTCATGTTGCTTGACCAGCAGTTTAACCTTTAATACAGTGCTGCCTGTTGTCTTCCTACTGATTTGAGAAGACCCTTGTAAGCACCTGTGATTTCATCTATCTGGCACAAAACACATCTAAATGGATCAATGAAGCCTTTCTAGATACTATATTTGAAGACTAAGATCTATGCAAATATCAGGAAAGGGAAAAATAAAGGGAGAAAGGTTTAAAAAAAAGAAAAAAGGGGGTGGTGGTAAGGGTGATATCATCATTACAGTCATCAAGGAAAAAACAAACAAAATGTTAATTTTATGTGAAAACAGTTTACTTGGGCTATGCAGGATGCTTGAGCTCAAGACTTATGACTGGAATTTGTACCTCAATTCAACATACAATTTTAAGCTGTATCGGGTACAATTGAGATATGACTAGTACAAAACATTAAGAAGTCACAGAATTTCTGAAGCACTTGTTGATACATCATAACCTTTAAGATACAAAATCTGAATCAATTGACAACAAGGCTGAAGATAAAAAACTAGTCTGACTCAAGCATTAACAGACCCTGGCAGATCAAACTTCAAGCTACTACAGAACTCCAAAGCTGAAAGTAGAATACAAGTAGCATCACGCTGAAAGCTACAGGAGTGACAATGAGGATGGTGTATTGTCAGGCACACAAAACACCTTCCATACTCCGGAGCGGCATGAGAACTTAATTTCTGTGCTTTAACCGTTTAAAACTTCAAGCACCATGCATTCCTAAACAAATTCATGTTTAGTCTGGCAAGCTTAAGACTCAAATTGCCTAACACCTGGACAGATGCAGCAAACAAATGGAGATACACAAATATTCACAACTTTCCAGTAGTGTCACTGTGATGACCAAGCTGACTCTAGCAATATTTCAGTTAAGTTTCAGTAATGCAGTCCCAGAAAACAGACAAAGCTTGACAGTAGTAACATTATTTGCCTCTAATATTTAAATATCTGACCATAGTATTACCTTCATGGCATGGATTTCTTCTATTAATCTCTCAACACGTTTCTGGTTCTTCAATTTCAATTCTTCTGAACCCCTGCAAATGAAGTCTGTCTTTATTAAAAAAATTGATTTTTTGTTCACTTAATTTCCCTATGCACTACTACTAAGTAGCAAAATAAAAATACCTGTGCACTACTACTAAGTAGCAAAATAAAAATACCTGTGCACTACTACTAAGTAGCAAAATAAAAATACCACAAGAGTGAGCATAAACACATTCCCTTGTTAAGTGACTATGTTAGCAAAGAGTTGAACGCAACCTAATGCTCCCGCTGTTCTGAATAGAGGAAGAAAACCTGAGGATTTACTAGAATAAGACAAATGTTACTTTATTAGAAAACTGTAACTTGTATGTATTGTTGATAGGAATAGCAGACAGATTATCTCAAATATAATAACATTTTAAGATCTGTAATATTTAAATATTAAATATCATTGGGCTTGCTTCTTACTTTGCACAATTTGCTAAAACTGTGGGAGGAGAGTACGCTCAATTTACACACATCAGAAGTTACTTTGGGCCAGCTACCTTTAAAATGAAAATCTACAAGAAGTTGTTTTAACTATTCACTTAAATATTAATACTAATTATTAAAATCAAGTATGACCTGTGTATCTACACAAACTGAACAACATTTTTTGCTATGAGAACTGCAGCGAGAAAGTGTTGCACAACTTATGTTCAACAGCAGAACAATGTAAAATATCAAGCCTGACACCTTTAGAAGTGCTCTAAAAGGTTCTGCAAGTGATTAATTCGCTAACAATATGGGAAAAAACTTTATCCCAATTCTGCTTTATGAAATGGCTTTCTAATTAATATTTTTGTCTATACAAACTGACATAAAAAATAAGACAGATACAATTTATGTGTGACAGTGCCTTAAGTTTCAAATGGAATACACCTTTCTTCCAATTCTCAGTTATTGAGAAAACAATTAGGATACTGTCTTCATTCATAGACACACAAACAGTTGGTATTTAAAACTGACTTTTTCAACTTCAGCTTGCTGATGTGTCTGGTTAGTCTGCGAATAGTCAGGACTCTGGCCTTCTTCACATCTTTCCTCATCTTCACAACCTGTCAGAAAGATGGAAGACTTGATTAGTTTCCATATACAATACAGTCATTACACTGACTTAAATTGTAAAAATTAGTTCAATAAGAACAACCATTTTTGAAAACTCAGTGCATTGCCCTGCTAACCAAATCCCAGTTCAAATTAATTCAGATTTCATTTAGAATTAAACTGCTTCCATATCAGAGGAAGAACAACCAACAGTCTAAAAACGTGTCTGAGGTCTAAACAAAAGACAAGACCTTCCTAACTAGCCTTACTTTAATACTATTCTTAGAGCTAGACTGAAGAGAGATTTGAACACACTCACCTTTTGCTTTCACTTTGTTTATTTTTGTCCCAGTGAAACATCACCGGTAGTCTTCCATTACTACACGTAAAAGCATTTTCATTATGAAACATTTTGAAAGATTAAATAAAATTCCCAAATGAAACATTATGATTACAGAACAAAATTTGATATATGAATTTTTTAATGTATTTTCATTTTTTTTGTAGAAAATAAAGTCAAAGTGGTTTCCAACTCATTACAGTCTCTTTCAAATTCCCATCCTACCCAGTACCCTGTTGCCAAAACGTATTGCAAAGTAGACAGTATTAAAAAAAAATTGACAGTGATGTTTCGGTCTTATTTCTTATCTCAAATAAAGGAAACAGAATTCTAATTATAATTAGACAGACGGTACAAGCAGACAGATCTTTGGAATCTTTTGCTATTAAATTCTGTCGTGGAAAACCTTAGGCCTAGACATTCTCCTGTCAATAAAGCGTATTTTGGAGATAGAGGGAGTCAGTAGTGACTTCCTTTTTTTACAACTCAAGAAAACAATCTGTTCAGATCTATCTTATGATCACTATTGAGATTTTATATTTAACACTTAAACTTAGAAAATATTAAATACTGAAACAAAACCAAACAAATATTGAAACAAAAAAAAGCCTTCATTGGGCAAAAAAGCCAAATTTCTCTTAAATTTATCCAGTGGGATAAGTTTCAAAATAAGTTGGCAGCTCTTCCTCAAAGAAGCTCTTTACCTCAGATTTCTATTTAATCTATTAATTTCTCAGAGATAACATCAAACTGATTGTTTGATGGTGACTGCACCATGAAGACAGTTCCACCAGGAATATTAGTATTATACACCTGCCAGAATCTTGATCAAAAAAAAAAAAAACCAAACCAAACCACCAAACTTCAAAGCTCACAGAGGAACATTTTACACCTATAATGGGAAGCCTGGCTAGTAGATATTCCCTGTGCAGAGAGCACAAAGGTGAGACTGTATCATTCATTTAAGGAAAAAAACCAAACACACCCCTCTCCACCCCCCCAGTTCTGCATACCTGATTATGTTTGTAGTTTACCAGCACAAGCAAGCAGCTAAGCCTTGAACTGTGCTCAGCAGTGGCTCTGCTGAGGTCTCACAGTCACAGCAAAACAATTTCTATGGAGGGGCACATGCTGATCTCTGTCCCCACCTCTGCCCCGGGTAGAGGAGGAGCATGTGGAGCAGCACTCCTCCAAAAAGTAAGGGAGAGGAATTATACTAGGGCAGTGTTACTGGCACAGAGAAGAGGCAAAGAAGATTTTTTGGGACAAGAATGACTGACTTAAAATTGGTCTGTTCTAAAATGTGTAGAGCAAGTGTCACTATTCGCCAGTTACCCTAGTGAAAGTGTGCACACAGGTCTACCTACGAGCGTTTTCACTTCAGTTAACATCAGAAACCACGTGCCAAAGAGCACGCGTGCCGAGCCTGTCCTAGACAGCAGCACTGCTCGAGTCTCCACCCGCTAAGGACAAAATCCTTAACGTTACCACGTGCCACCTGAGCACGTAAACGTTTCTTTCTGTAAGGTATTGAATGGAGTTATCACAGCTCCCTGCGTTACACATTCTAAATGGAAAAAAAGAAAATGAAGCATCTTCATTCAGGTTGAATAACTCCTAGTTACTATGTAGGTTCAAAGAGTTTGGCACTTCAGATGCAAACGGAGTATGCCTTCTTAATCGGTTTGGGGAGGGGGGCTTTCTTTGGTTCTGGGTTTGGTTTTTTCTTTTGAAATAACCAAAGACATCCGCCAGCTACAAAAAACATTTGAATTTAAATAACTCATACTTTACATATTAGTTACTGTGTATCCAAACACGAAGAGTATTTAACTTTCTCTCAAAAAAGATTTTGTACTGTATCTTTTAATAGAAATATTAATGCAGACGCAGCATGTTTCCGGGGCCTATGAGTGCCAAAATCCAGCCTCTCCCGCTGCCAGCCAATCAAGGCTATATAGATAGGAATGGGGGAAGGTATTCGCTCTTTGGCAGACTAAGAGTATCAATTTATGTAATCCACAGTCACTTCTTTCACACGGGACAGTATGCATCAACTGTGTTCTTGGAAGTACTCACGAAGTTCTCAAGAAAGCAGTCAGCTCTTTGGACAAGAATCAAAAAAATTTTGCTTTAGATTTACAGTGTGCCTGAAACAATGGGGTTTCGACCACCGGGGTGGCTCCTAGGACTCACTCAACTGCCCACCCCTCCTGTTACAAAGTGAGATAGGCAACTTCCTCCGAGTTAAAAAAACCAAACCAAAAACAAAACAAAAAAACCCAAACTCCAGCAAGACCAGTAGTAGATTTTGAAAAACAGGAACAAGCATTTACTCATAATAAGAAATATAGTATTTTTTGTAAATAGGTTAAGAAAAGTCAACATGAAAAAGTCTTTGCACTGAAATTTAGAAAGGCTGCAGTGTAAGTCAGGGTCCGAGTTACCAATGCTTTAAAACCAGGTAATAAGAATTATTAATCTGTTTAGAAGTGGTTGTAAAAGAGTAATTATAACCACAGGGAAATTTCAAAGTAAACAATTCCTTCTATCAATTGGAACACATTCTAGGAAATCTGGAAATTCAGGAAGCCTGCAATTTTAAGTGGAAATAACCACTTCAAGGATTCTTTGCAACAAAGAACAAGAGATGCCTTTCTTTTTGTTGAAGCCATTTCTTTATTCTCTAGAAAAACCTCAGCTATGAGGCAATTAAGACACTACTGTTCATTAATACTCAAATGTCTGTGCTTGTTAGTTATTAATCTGTATTAATTAAAATTCTTAAACAGTAAGCAAGAATAGGTAATACATAAGTACGAACAGACAGTATAAAAATTAAGAGTAGATCCAAATAACATACTAATTATTAAATCTAAAAAAAAAATTCACAAGGGAAATGAAATCACTTAAAAACAAGCTTAGGTAGTAACATGTGCTAGCCTAAAAGCACGTGAGCATGTTTCAAAAGCTGTGGTTATGAATAAAAATCACATCCATTCTGCACTGTGCCTTCCACAGCATAAGCATTTATATTACTACAGAGCCTAAACAAAGATGAAATGCAAAAGTACTCCATGGCTGCAGGTATGCAACAAAGAGATGATTCCATCAGCTTAACAGCTTGCAACCTACAGTAAGCACTGCCACAAAACATGACCTGAACCAGCCAACTGCACACCAGCCACCTCAAGCCAGCGGCAGACAGTGGCTGCTGCTGTTTGAAGAGAGAAGGAGCTAACAAAGAGCACGGCATGGGACCAGCAGATTCCTAGCCCAACAAAAATTAGAAACCCTCTCCCACAGTCTACCTTTGCCCAAGGACTGCGTACTGCTGAGGGGGATTATAACGGGAATCGCTGACTTCAGCACAACCTACACTAAAGGGATACTGGGCACATAGCTTCTGGTACTCACCGCTAGTTGTGGCACTACCTGCCAACAAAAAGAGCCCCAATTTGGATGGATGGGTGTGCCCGGCACGGTACAAAGGAACAACAGGGTGCATGTCAAACCAATGCATCTAACGAGCATGTGTTTAAAAGCACCACAAGAACACAGTTTACAGATGAGGATGGGAGAAACCAACCGCTTCAGCCACACCGCCTTCTTATTCCAGGTTGCTCTTGGCCTCTGAAAGGTGAATCACCATTCCCAGAGATTTCTCCACTTGTAAGGCAGTCCAGTCAAGCCCTTCCCAATCCTCAGGATGCCCAAGCCCTTCCCATGTCCAGTAGATGAAACTCAGGATTGATTAAGATATCCAAGTTTCCTTCTAGGTTTGTTTTTTTTTTTTTGGCTTTAATCTGCTCCCCCCAACAAAATAGTTTGGCTTGAATACTGACATTTCAGTAATACTTACAAATTAAGTAATTGCAACTAATAAAAAAAACTTGGAACAGCTGAATCAGTGCCTGAATCCGCCCTGGACTTACAGGAAAGTGCTTCTGATCACATACATTATCCCTTCTAAATAAATAGGACATGGTTATTTTCTGTAAAATACAAGAAAAAACGTGTTTTAACACAAATTTATGTTAAGAGCCTAGTACACAATCAAGCTGTTGCAAAAAGCTTTCTATGAAAATGTTCAAGTTTCCTGAAGAGCAAACTAAGGTATTTTTGGATGAAAGAACCAAAAAAATACTTGGTTTAGGTTCCAAAAACCTACATTATTACGGAAGAGGTCTCACGTAGGTGATGGCAACAGAACCACACCACGACAGTACAGGCCCAACATTACATTCAAATTCACATGATTACATTAAGGTATTCGCCTTCGCATTTTTAAGACAACAGCAGCAAAGTTCTCAAAGGAACACTACATTAGAATAAGATGTTATACTTGGCCACTTCTGAAACTTGTTTTGAGGTCTTTACAGGCAACATGCCTCCAAACTAAGCTAGTGTTCAGCCAATTAGAAAAAATAAAGGAAAGTGTGACTAAAGAACTATAGATATATCAAGCAAGGTACGTGTCTCCTCTGAACTACAGTATCAACTAAACCAAAAAAATTCCAAATCAAACCATTCTTCAAAAAATATTAATCCAGTAGATCAAGAGAAAAAATAAGCAATAACATGCTTCTACCCATGACCTGTTTAATATATTGTATTCAAAAACACTGAAATACTAGAAGAACTGTGTAGGCTTACAATATGGCTAGGTTTACAGCTGGACTTGAGGACCTTAAAGGTCTTATCCAACCTAAATGATTCTATGAAAAGTGGGTTTTTTTTCCATATTACCATGTACAAAAGCTAGTACTGTATATGAAAATACCTGAAAGACTGACAATGTCTTAAATTCTTCTTAATTCACAGTTAAACAACATTTACTTATGCAGCCAGCCCCAGCTATCCAAAAGGCATGAAAGCTCTTAAACTGATGGCTAAGTCTTTTTCTTCTAGGCAGTGTGAAGCACATCCAACTGCTCTCCTTGGGCTTCAGCCCATGAGGTGCTGAACATTTTGGTCCTGACCCAATAATGCACTTAAATTATTAAATCCTTAAACAACCGGCACTAAGCCCGACCATCCAGCACAGTCTAGTCCTCGTTCTTGTACAAGTAACCAGAGAAGACAAATCATTCTGTTCTCCTCAAAGAAGGACACTGCATCTAACCTCATTCATTGAAATTCTAAGAGTTTATAGTGTTCTCAAATATCTGTGATGTACACAAATACACATCCGTTAAGCAGATGCCCGTCTCCTCTCCCCCAACATTGTGAAGTCTCGGATTGTCTTCAAGGTCCAGACAATAGCAAAAAAATTTCATTTACAGTTTGAAAATATCCTTCCTAAGCTATGCTATGCAATTTTACACAGTCATGTCCAAATCCACTTTGCAATATAAGGTCTCTTCTGCCTTTTCTATCACTTGTGGCTGGAAAAAAGAGGTTATTTGAGTCTGCTTTTCTGCTTCAGTTTCTTCCTGTGCTCTCAAGGTTCAGAGGCTTTATCTAACATGAAGGTGACACCTGAGAGTGGGATGACATGAGAAAATACCAAGAATCTACCTTGTAAATTCTGTCTCAGGAAAAAACCTATTTTAAATACACCAGATCATATTGCTGTCAATAAATTAGCACATACCTGCACAAACTGGGTCTAGTGAATGGTAGCAATAAACTAAATTGTTGGTACAAGCTATACCTCAGTCCCAGTGGAGCTCTTTCATACCAAGAGAACCCTTAGCAGGTTGAAATGAGAGTCTGATCCATTAACAACAAAAAAGCTCAAAGCCAAAAGGAAGTACTTATTTATATGTGGCCAAAGGTATACAATAGCTTCCTTATTTTACTGCATTAAGAAATTTGCTTCTGAATCCCTTCAAGTTTAAGCAGCACTGCTAAAGTAGAAAGGTAAAAAATCATTAAGAACACCAAAACCAGTTGTGGATGTTGCTTAAACTATGCATCAACAAGTGTCAAAGCAAGAAATGTAACTGAAAAAACCCAAAAAGGAAAGAAATTGAAATGTATTTAAGTTTAAGGTCTGTCCAATACATGAAAGAAAAACATGGAACTAAGTAATGTTTCAGTTCTCACTGATCTTTCCTTTCCTCGTTTTAGGGCACACCAAACGCACTGGTTTCATTTTATAGTTACTTGGCAGTCTTTTAACCAAGAAATTACCATGGCAACAGAGTATTCTAAACGTTAATTTTTGGTGCTATTTGGCAACAGAGAGTTTTAAAATTCAAAACACCTGCAGCTGGATCACATGTTAGCCAGAACTAACAATAGTACATAATCTTTTGAGTGAATAATCTAAGTGAAAAAATGTTTCTGGAACGTCATTACAAATACTTCTCTATTATCTGGAATGTGAGCTTGAAAGATCTAACGATTTTTAGATTCTTAGGAAAAGTCGGGAATTGCCAAGTTTACTTTTTTTTCATTTTTAGAAAGACAATCACCGTATTAGAGTATATATTTTATACATATCAAAGTATACAGAAATAGGCAGTCTTAGTCTTACTACAGCTTCATATATTTGTGTTATAAAAACATATATATAGGTAGGGAGGTAAAGGCAGCAAGAACAACGTAGATGCATCTATGTGGCGTATTAGCATTCAGTTGTTCAGTTCCAGGGCAGTGTTACACAAATATATATATTAAAAAACCCAAACAAACACAAAACCCATAAACACACATGTTAAGCTTACAAAAACAAAACAAGGTGACTTTTCAGCCAGACTGGTTTCCTCAACTGTTTTGTTTCCCCTCATGGTCCCATGACTGCTAGGTAGTTTCAGGGCAAAAGAGCAGAGTGAGATGCTACAGGAAGAGACAAAGAGAACCCAGTCTATGATCAAGGAGCTATCCCTTTATTTAATATAAGGATCAAATCCCAGCACAGAGCGTGCTAAGGAACACAGTTCCTTCAGCTGGTGTCTGTGCCATACCAAAGTAGCATTCATCTTGCCTTTGCCATCTTCAGCCACATGCTCAAGATGGACCACGTGGTTTGGACCAAGCGGTCCGAAGCATATCACGAAACATCTAACAAAACATAGACACGTTCATGAAATATGAAGCAACTTTTTCTGGATTAAAATATAGCACCCTACTGCCCAAAGCAGACAGAAGTGCCATCACTAGCTGCAGGCACCTTTCTTTGTACTTTCTCAACTGAAGCACTGAAATATGTGGGGTTTTTTCAGTATAGCACCGTATTTCCTCCTGCATCAAGAACACTTGTAATTTCTAGCATAATTTCTCCAAGTGGAAACCACAATGAGTACCCAGACTGCTAGTAAAGATCATTTTCATCTAAAGGTTTTGAAAAGCAATGCCAAATATCTCAAATAGTTAGGAGGGAGTAAAGCTAGTCTAGAATTACTTGCTCATTGCCAAAACCCAAAATCTAATGGATTTACTGCTTCAAAGTCGGTGTCTCACTGTATGGAGTCAGGCTCTATGTAGTACTTGAGAAAGCATTTGAGCTCACAAGTCCAAACCAGGATCATGAGCTGGCTAGACATATTTTTAAACCCTAAATAAACAGCAGTAGTTGTAACGTCCAGATAAGAATTAACTGATAAACTAGCCCAAAGAACCTACATTACATAAATCAGTGCATAGGTCACCGCATGGAATAAAAATTACACAAGTCCCCAAAACAGAGGACTACCTGAAGGCAATTTCTAACTCTGTATTTAATTGTCAGCTGGACTTGAGTTTGAAAACTCCCAGCTAGAACTCTGCTAAAAATATGGCCATGGAATGTTGCAGGGAGATGTGATCAAGGCAGTCAACACAGCCAAGCTCAAATCAATAGATTTCTATGTCTGGCATTTCTTAATTAGACAAGAGCTCTTGCTAGAAGCCACATGTGAATTTCACGCCCCCTTATGCTTTGATTTCACAGGAAGACAGTAATAGCAGAAGCTAGAATAATGACACAAGGATTAACAGGATGAACACAGGTGAATAAGTCATGACAGTGGTGAGGGTTATTTCCTTTCTTCTCTTCAAATGGTGAGCTTTCAAAAAGCAGGTGGAAACATGGCAACACCACAAATCTCTACATTATTTCCATAACCTGAAGCACAACACCATACCTTGTCTATACCAATTCACAAACAATCTACAATTTTTTGCATTAATTATACAGATCGCAAACATTATCCAAACCTGTAGAGTTGAACTTCTGCCATGAAAAGAAAACTGTGGCAAAACTGGGTATGACACCTTTCACAAAGTCAGAAATGCAACAACCATTATTTCCAGCGTTAATCTGACTGGGGTGATGTGATTGCTTTGCTTGAAATCAGTTGGTGGGTTTTTTTCCCTGTCTGGTTTTTTTTTTTTCCCTGCACTGTCTTGTTGCTACTCCCTCTTCTTCCACTTAAGTAACATAGACATCTTTCTGTAGAAATTTAAAAAAGACAGTTTACAAACTTACATCTCTGTTATGAGAGTATTTAAAAAAATAACGACTCAGGTTAATGTGCAATTTTTAAAGATTTATCTTCTTCTATCCAAAAAATGACCCTGAGTAACACAGTTGAGCACTCACTGAAGTTAGTGAACTGTATTAGCTAACCACCAGGAAGGACCTGGAACTCTTCTAAACACCTGGCATCAGATTGCAAACACTTTAAATGCAAGTTAAATTTTATCCATCTGTCAAAGCCCCAAAACATCAAGGGATGCTTTTGTTTGACACAACTGAGAGATGCAAGACTTCTTGCTATGTAAGCCAGCAAGAGGTCTACGAAGTACCAACTCCTTTGGTACAGGACATAAAGGTAAAGCTCTTGAATAGATACCATCCCATCTTGCAAGGAAAGCAGCAGCAGAAAAAACGGCTGAGCTGAAAGGACAAACCAGTGCATCAGGTCATCCTCCCTTCTACCTCAGTTTGATTGTCTCAGCTGTGGGGTACCAGACATGTAACAAAGCACACTGTGGAAGTGTTTGCAAAAGGGGAATGGTAGGAGAATGAATGAACTTTGGTAAACAGTAAACATAGGGCTGATCCCCTTATATTTTTCTCTGCCTTCCCTCATTTATATGCTGCTTTACTTGCACAGAGCAGTACATCCACATAGCACTTGACTGTTGAATATTCATAAAAATCACACAATAGTTTGGGTTGGAAGGGACCTTAAAGGTCATCTAGTCCAATCCCCTTGCAGTGATGGGGGACGCCTTTAACTAGATCATCTTGCTGAGAGGCCTGTCCAGCCTGACCTTGATGTTTCCATGGAGGGGGCATCTACCACCTCTCAGGGCAACCTGTGCCAGTGTTTCCCCACCTGCACCATAAAAAATTTCTTCCTTATAGCTAGTCTAAATCTAACCTTATTTAGTTTAAAACCATTGCCTTTGTCCTATCGCTATAGGCTCTACTAAAAAGTCTGTCCCCACTTTTCTCACAACAGCCCTTTAAGTATTGAAATGTCATAATAAGGTCTCCCCGGAGCCTTCTCTTCTCCAGACTGAACAAGCCCAGCTCTCTCAGCCTGTCCCCACAGCAGAGGTGTCCCAGCCTTCAATTTCGTGGCCTTCCTCTGGCTCTGCAGCAACAGGACCGTGCCTTTTTGGTATTAGGAACTCCAGAGCTGGATGCAGTACTCCAGGTAGGGTCTCACCAGAACCTCCCTCCACCTGCTGGCCCCGCTTCTTTTGATGCGGCCCAGGATGCAGTTGCCCTTTTTGGCTGTGAGAACACATTGCCCGCTCATGTCCAATTTTTCATCCACTAGTATCCCCAAGTTCTTGTCCTCAGAGCTGCTCTCAATCCCTTCATCCCCCACTTCCGTTGATAGTAGGGTTTGCCCCAGCCCAGCAGCAGGACCTTGTACGTGACCTTGTTGAACCTCATGAGGTTGAGGGTAACATGTTAGTAAATTGCACATGATCCATTGCATTTCAGTCCTCATACCATTCTTCTGGCCAAACAGTTGTTCTCTGCGTGAAACAGTTTACTTTCAAGGGACTACGTGACTCCTGCATGCACTCCTGATCGTCCACCCCTCATCAACAGGCCTGCAACGTCCTATGGCCAAACAGTCAGCAGGCCAACTGCCACACTGTCTCACTCAGACGAGCACACAGACGTGCTCTGTCATTAAGTAAAACATCAAGATCCATTTCTAAACCACGACAAAGCTGCTCAGCTCCAGCTGTTAGGAGATCAGTCTGCTGCGCTACGGGACCAACTGGGGGTGGGCTGGCGAAATAGGGACGGTGGCAGTTGTATGTCAGTTAAGCCTACAACAATGCAGGCTGCCCCTTCTTTTTGCACTGGTAGAACTGATTTAATATTTTTCATGCATTTCATGTGTTTTGGAAGTGCGTTGAACATCCACTGAAAGCCATTATTTGCATCCAGAAAGGTGGCAGAGCTTATGATGGGCTTTAAGAGCAACCACAGAATCAGCACCTGAGCTGACTCTAAGCTTAAGATGGAAACTCTGAAGACTGCCAGTGAAACCAATTCTTCCATGTAGAATTTTCTTTTTTAATAGTCTATTTAGATTTGAAGTTCTTAAAACATTACATCAATCTGTATAACTACTTTTATGTAACACTCATGGTAAATTATTTTACTACATGCTCAAAAGAGAGGACAACATATCCTATCCTACATTTAAAACATACTGTGTCCATGTCATCTTAAAAGTCCCACTTTCTCAATTTTGTTTCAAAACTAAGATTTTCAGAAATTTTTTTGCTGCTCAGTGTTTCCAACTGAGTTTGTTTAATGATTATTTTTGCAAGGAGATGGTGGTATTTGGCTCCTAAGTCACCACACAAAAACCTCACAGTCCTGAGAGCCAATACATTACAACTTTTCTCAGCTATCCTGAGAGAGCAGAACATTAAAACTTTGTATGTTCTGGAATTAAATTTGTTAACCTGGTTTCTGAGGAAATTAAGTTTGTCATCACATTGTTTGCCTGTCAGTATCCCTCCCCAGTAACTTTCGGGCTTACTAAACAGAAACAAAGTTTGACAAATCAGCACAGGCCAGAGCTCCTACACGTTTTGTGAAAACTGGTAGCCAAGTAGGAGATAAGGACTAAAATTAGCATGCCTAGCATGGAAGAAAATACATAATCAGAATTCAAAACTTTTCCCTTCTGGCTGCCAATTAGTACATGCATACTCATTTGCCTGCATGTCTGGCTCTGAACCAGACACTGAACACGAGCCACATCTCCTGATCCGCCAAGCAGGTGGGAAACATGGGCCGTAACTACAGTTACTGATTAGCGCTCCAAGGATAATACACTAAATATCTGTAGAGACACAGGAATAGCTCAGCATACTGAGATGAAGATCTAAGGGATATTGGACTCAAATCTGTAAGATTCCAGGCTTCATTGGTTCTGCAACTTGAACATATGATATGTTTTATTATTACCCCATTCATGTGGTTTATGTTTTTAACCTGGAGATTGAAGCTCCAAGGGAAATAAGAACACTGACAGGTTGCTGAACTGGACAGAAGTAGAGGTTCATCTGTGCAAGATACTTCATGTAAAGAGAGATTTACCTTCAGCTTACGCTTGTCTCACATGCTAAGAAGCCAGGGAAAGAATGGGAAGCCTACGTAACATTACTGCAGCACAACATTTGCCAAATATTCATACTACCAGAAAATGCATTAATTATAACCACTCATTTTACAGTAAGACTCATCCATTTCAATATTGTTATTTTAATGTCAGTATATGGTTGTTATTATGCAGCTATAAAGGAAACAAAGGAAAAATGGCCTCAAGTTCATTAAACAAACAAAACTCTGCATCGCCTGATGAGTGATCAAGTTGGTGAAATACCTATTAATCATTTCTCCATTTCTCTATAAACCTAAAGGATAAAAAAAAATCAACTAAAATTAACTGAACGAACTAGTTTTTAGATTGTCTATAAAAATATACATGTATGACAGTTTTGTGAAAACTGAAAACAAAAGTAACTGAGCTTACTATGACAAGAAAAATAAACATTTTGGTTTAAAATCTGAACTACTTTTCTCCAAACTCCTCCTCAATAAACTTTGTCACTGTCCATACATGCAAGAAGAATAAATACTGGGAATCTAAAAGGCAGGAAGGTTCTTTGGGTATGTGAGAAAGCCCATCAAAAAATAGGAGGGTCTCAAATATCCACTGCTCCTGCTGCAGTGAAACTCAACATTAATTTTCATTAACTTTTGGATAGAAGCAAACCACACCTCAAGTTAAATCTTGCAAACCTAACTTTCATCATATGAGTAAGCATCACCAGTAACGATGCACTGCGGAGGAATAAGCAGCTCTCCCTGTACTACTCTCCTCACAAGCTGAAGGGATTTCCATCATGTAAGTACACTTTAAACTACTGAAGTTTTCTCCAGTCGCTGATCCATAACTCCCAAGAGTGTCTACCTTCTTCTCTGATGCTCAATTATGACACTTCTAAATTTTAGATAGGAAAAAAAAAATCTCTGTAACTAGCATCACAGTATCATAACAAAAACTATCACAGAAGATAGAGAGGTACATCAGAATGCGGGAGTATAAGGAAAGTAAGGCATGATGTCTAGCTCAATAAAATAAGCAAATAAAAGTTACAGTGAGTGAAGTCCTAGGGGGAGAGGGGGGAAATCGTAAGCACTTTTTCCCCCATTATGACGGTTTTTTTGGGGGGAAAGCTGTGGTGATGGACAAAAAGATTTAACATTCACGTTTTCAAAGGAAGAAATCCTCCATTAAGAAAAGAAAACAGGGAAAGAACAGATGTTTATGTAGTTTTAGATCTTCACAATATTTGATACATTTGCATACCATTTTACAAAAACTGCCTTCTCCTTAATTAAAAACAGTAACAAAAGCACATTTCAGACTTCTACGAATGGACTACAAAAATTTGATGTAAGGCTTTTCATATGCCCTAGCACAAGGCCACCTGGCATAGCCTCATGGACCATGCATGCTCTGATAACCACTGATATAAAGGAAATCCAGATTTGCATCACACAGTTTTCTGACTTATTCACACAGTGTGCATTTTCAGCCCGTGCCGAAGACTAAAATCACCAGAATGTGAGGTGAGCTTCTGTTGGCTTCAGTATGCTTCAATATTATTGGCCTACTGGACTCTGAAACAGTACACTAATTCCCACCAAAAAATCCTGCTCTTCCATTAGAGTGATCTCTGCTATCATGTCTCTGACTTATCTTTTTTGTGGGAACTTGTTCTTTTACACAGCAGTTGGAGATTAGGCCAAAAAAACTTGAGAAGTGAGGTATTTTAACAGCACTATCGTATACCTTACTATTCAGTCTTTTTGGAAGGACAAGAAGAATTCCTTCTAGTGAGAATGGAGAATTACCTTGCTACACCAGTTACTGGTCTTTATTCCCTGAGAATAATAATTTCATTATGAGAATTTTTCATGAACATAAACACATGTGAAAGTCTGTGCTTGGAAAAAAAAGGAATTGCAGAAAAAAATCTTATCATCTACATTCTTCCTGGAAGTTCTTAATGACAAAATAGAAACTGGGGAAAATTAGAAGTATGAAAAGCAGAAGTAATCAAGAGTTGAAAATATCCCTGACAAGTGTCATGACATATACACTACTCCTTTGTTTAAGGACTGTACCTTCAAGCAATTAGCTCTGCGTCCAGCAGCTGTCAGGACACTGGATCTGCAAGAGGTTGTGGAACTATCCACCTATTAGTTACTAACAACCAAAAGCAGTGCTCCAAGGTTCCTGCAAATCACCTTTGTTATAAGAGAGTAAATGCTCTCACACTACCCATCTCTCTTAGGTATGGTATGTTTACTGTACAGTCAATTAGAACCTCTGACCCACACAAGGTGCTGGCTCTGTTGGGGGATTCCCTCCTCTTGAAGCTTGCTACTCTTTTCTTCCAGTATCCAGCTTTTCCATACCAAACACATTTCCCCTCCTTATTAGCTCTCCTCATTCCTCACCGTATTTCCTCCTGTCCAACTCACATCATTACTCATCTAACACTTCTGACTGCTGCAACATTTAAAAAATTAACACGTATCTGTCTCTTCCTTTCATCATTCTCATTATTTCTGAAATGCTCCATGAGCAATCACCTTAACTGCCCTTTTGCTTTGTATTGTCTGGAATTCTTATTTTATCATGCAACCAAGTGTATGTTATGCACTCCTGCCCCTATGCTACTCATTTCCTTTGCAGCAGTCCCCCAGTGATACTTGCCTCTGGATGAAAGCCTGTATTCATTCCTCTGAATGAACTGGTATTCAAAACAATTCTTAGCAGACTCTCATGCAGGAAGTCTCTACTCACTTACCCTTCCTACATTAGCATGTCTGCACATGGCCTCAGAGTTTTTCCAATTTGCCATCATAAAATAAGGAAGAGGAATCATAGAATCATTTAGCTTGGAAAAGACATTTAAGATAACTGAGTCTAACTGTTAACCATAACCCTTATGGTGGACTATGAAGTCCACCAGAAACCATGCCCCTCAGCACCCCGTCTTTTAAACACGTCCAGGGATGATGACTCTGGGCAGCCTGTTTCAGGGCTTGACAACCTTTCAGTGAAGAAATTTTTTCTAATAGCCAGTCTAAACTTCCACTGGTGCAATTGCAGTCCTATCACTTGGGAGAAGACACTGACACCCACCTCTCTGAAACCTCCTTTTGGGTAGTTGTAGAGGGTGATAAGATCTTCCTTGGATGTGCTGCAGCACCTCAATGTCTTTCTTGCAGTGAGAGGCTCAAAACTGAACATGCTACTTGAGATGCAGCCTCACCAGTCCCCAGTACAGAGGGACAATTACTTCTCAACTCTGGCTGGCCACACTGTTCCTGATGCAGGCCAGGATGCCATTGGCCTTCTTGACACCAGGACACGCTGCTGGCCCATATTTGGCCAGATGTTGCCCAACAAACCCAGTTCCTTTTCACCCTGTAGCATTGTAAGGGGTCATTGTGACCCAAGTGCAGGACCTGGCACATGGCTTCCCTGAACATCATACAATTGGCCTCAGCCCACTGATCCAGCCTGTCCAGACCCCTCTGTAGAGCCTTCCTACTATCAAGCACATCAACAAGCCTGCCCAACTGGGTGTCATCTGCCAACATACTGGGGGTGCACTCGATCCCCTCATCTAAATCATTGATAAAGTCATTAAACAGAACTGGCCCCACTGCTGAGCCCTTAAGAACTCCACTTGTGACTGGCCGCAAACTGGATTCCATTCCAGTCACCAACTCCATTCACCACATCTCTTTAGGTCCAGCCACCCAGCCAGTTTCTTTACCCAGAGAAGAGTTCACCCTTCCAAACCATGAGCAGTCCATTTCTCCAGGAGAATGGTGTGGGAAATAGTGTCAAAGACCTGACTGAGGTCTAGGTAGACTGCATCCACAGCCTTTCCCACATTCACTAAGCAGGTCTCTTTGTCACAGATCAGGTTAGTCAAGCAGGACCAGCCTTTCATACATCCACGCTGAGTGGGCCTGATCACCCAGTTGTCCTGTACGCACCTCATAATAGCACTCAGAGGATCTGCTCCATAACCTTCCCTGGCACAGAGGTCAGACTAACAGGCCTGTAGTTCCCTGGAGCCTCCTTTCAACCCTTCTTGTAGATGAGTGTCAAATTTTCTAACCGCCAGCCAACTGGGACCTCCCCCATTAGCCAGGGCTGCTGACAGATGATGGGAAGTAGCTTGGTGAGCACTTCTACCAGCTCCCTCAGTACCCTTGAATGAGTTCCAAGAGTATAGGCAATCCTGAAAATAATGAATATAGCCTGTTACCACAGTAAAAGTTTTGAGTTGCTACCTACCTGACATCATAATAGGTACAAATTTAATGGAAAATATTCCCCTAACCACTTAGAGATTCAGATATCCATACTTAGCATTTACTAGTGGCTCTTTTCTTTTTTAAAGGGACTGGCTTTCTTGTGAACACTTTATTTCAAGACAAATGTTATTTCAATATTTTTAGTCTAAAAAGCACTAGGAGTTATTCCCTGAGGAAGAAGGGTCTTTTTTTCCTATGGTCAATTTTGCTGGCTAGTTTTCATCCTCTATTGGCAGCATCGAAGTCAGAATCTAGGGAAATGGGTGAAGAACTCCTAATCTGCAGAAGAAGGGGAAAAAAAAAAAAGGAGAACAAAAATAATGAAGGAATTTTTAAGTATGTTTGGGGATTTTATTCAAAACTGGGTTATTCTCATTATTATACTTATTTGGAAACTGAGTAAGCCAAAGCGTAAGATGGCACTCCTTCCCTAAAATAGCTTCCAAACAAACAGCTATTCCAGAATCACAGCTTCCATTTGCATCATACCTTAACACACAGCATCCTTTAAAAGACAGATAAGCAACAATTCCAACACTTGACTCATTAAAAATGGGAAACTAAATCCCTCACATTTTACTCCACACCTTGACCTCCTGCTCCTACTGGAATATTAGTAATTTCTGTTCCTAGTCAGGGTAACACATTTTTGAGATTTAACTAATTCACATTCTATCAATTTTAAATACCTTTCAATCTGACTTCTAGCCCTGCCAAACTGCTGCACAAAAATGTCTTCAATTGACAGTTGTCCAGTTCAACTGCTGAGAGTCACTTTATATCCAATTCCTTGATCACAGATAAAAACATTTAAATAAGTCTACAAAGTTACAACAAACTAGCTTCCCACACAAGTGAATGCATCCGATCAGGTCTCTAGATAGCATACTCAAACTTCAGTTTGTGAATTAAAGCCCCTATTGTATTTTTGGTGTCATGGAGATCTCTGTATTAAGCTTACTGAGGATTTAAATGGAAGTTCCCCAAGAGCCATCACACAAATACCCTGCTGGACCCAATTATGACCTCTTTACTCAACACAAAAATTACAGAAGAGAAAAGCATGAGTAAATCATGTGAACTATAGAACAGAAAACACACCCCAAAAAAGTGAACAGAATATTTACATTATAATTTTTTTTAGATCTGATTTATATAAAAATGTATCACTCTGGGGTTTTTTTCCATATAAAACCAGTACAAGAATTTAAAATACTTCTCTCTCATATGATTTAAAGGACAAACAAAAAAGTCAATTAATTTAGTAGCTGGCCACTTTTGTGCTAAAAACCCTAACTAAAAAGCTTTCCCCTTAATTTCTCTCCACTGCTGACCTGCACAGCCTAAGACAAACTGAAAGGAATCTTATCACTGCCATACCAATTGCCAATTTGCAATTCACAACTGATTACTGTTCTCCTCCTAGAAACATCCCCTCCCTCAAGCCCCCAGATCCTATTAGGAAGAAATCTAGCACCACCCCTTCCCTTTTACACCCATTTAAGTCTTGATTCCGTCTTCATTTGTCAGCAAGCTTCAGGCCCAGCAATGCAAAGGTTGCAGAAAGATAACTGCAACGACAGCAATAAGCAATTAAGCACATCTACTGTAATAGAAACTTTTTTTTAAATTCTGTTATGCATGCATGTATACCCAGAAATTACATCTGATAAAAGACTATACTGTGTACTGCAAGTATCTCACAGTTCCTTTAAAATAAAAGTCACAGTTTCCCATGACCATGTTTGCATGTTTTTTTCATTATTGTACACTACCACACCAAGGAACCACAGATGTTTTGTTTTATGAGAGCATCTTACTAGTCTACGTGGCCTACCACACACGCTTTATATAAACCACTTGAGCTAAGAAAAAGCTTGCATTTCTGTCCTGAAGTACAGTTGTTTGATAACGGCTGTATACCGTATTGCCAGAAGCAAAGAACTCCTTAGTTTGCCATGTTTAATTTCTTCAGTAATCTGCTGAAACAAAATCTGTGTGAATAGCAGATCAGAATTTGCCTTTAATATTAGTATAACTGATGATGTGGCAACACTAGAAACTTTAGAAACAGCTGCTGGAACAGATCCTAGGAAAAAAAAAAAGCCACAATTCCTAAGAATTCTATCTCACAGAGTATAAGTTTGGAAATTTCATAAGCTTTCAAAAGACCTTTTCCTTAGGACATTTACATGGTCTGTGAAAGAATGTCAGTAATTTAACACTTCAACTGTTTTAAGCAGATTCTAAGCCCAATCTAGCACAATTTTCTTCTCCTTCAAGGAACTTATGTTAATAATAAGTAATTCTAAGCACAAGTAATGCAAGAATTTTTACATGCCTTTCCATAGAGCTAAAATAACTGCTGCCAAGTATTCCAGAATTTAAAGAGAAAGTCATGTTTGCTTTCTAACTTCGCACAGACTTGTAATTTACAGCAAAAAGTAGTGACTTGCCAGTATACTGAGAAATAAACTCACAGAACAGATTAGCTACTTAGTTTTGAATTGTGTAGATTTGTTTTTTTCTTCTCAGTTTTCATAACTTGCTGATATTCCTTTCCAAGACTTTAGACCAATTTTAGTGACATCTAAGAGACTGTATGACCAGCTTCAAGGAAGTATTTAAGACCACATGCAAGCTAGAGATTGGCAGACGTTGGCAGTGCCAGAATTCAGACACAGGTTCAATTCTGGCCACAAAGCATCCTAGGCAACTGTACCTTTTCAAAAGCATCTAAGTGCTTTTACTTTAAGAACAATTGTGAAGTGGTCACAGATGAACCTACAGCTGACTTAACTTGCCCAAAAGACAGAGTCTCTCTGACATAGCTTAACCATACTGGCATACGGCTCAGAACAGTACCAGAACTGGTGTCCACTCTCTGAGGACCAGTCTAGACGCTGGGGCGCTTTCAGGAACTGAACTGTCTAAAATCACAGACCACCTTCAATGTGAGGGTGTCTAAGACAAATGCTCCTACTTTAAGAGAGTGGCTTGGCCAGCATGATGGATAGGTGCTGGAACAAACAAGGCTCATAAGCCAAAGACAAAACAGCAAAAGGGAACTCATCTGTAGAGTAGCAAGAAGCATTTCCTCAAGGGGTAAAGAGTTCTGAGTTCCGTTATTTCCTTTGAGGGAGCTCATGTATTTTACATTAATTGTTGGATAAGCAGCCTTTGGAGAACTGCCAAGGACTTTTCCTATGGAAATGCTCCCACTGATGCAATACGTGACCAGGCACCCTCCTCCTTTCCCCCCAAAAATCTACCTTCTCTGCCAGACTGTAGCCTAGCGTCAGTATTTGTTAGTATTTGTGATTGGTGCACTCTGCTGGTCATAGAGCTCACAGGATTCATCTCAGACTGAGGGAACCTATGCACCAGCAGCATTTTCCCCATCAGACTGAGGCATAGCTGGAAAGAAGGCAGGATATTTTGACTTATGTGCAGTAAGACACCTCACAGCTCAGTCCAATACCAGACAATTGCTCAGATACCTCATCTCATGCCTCACCTCCCCTTGAGGCAGCTAAAAGTCAGCACACAGGAATATTAAATTGCCCTAAAGGAACTCCTAGATTCTCACATAGCCCAGGGGAGAGCACACAAACCAGATCTTTGGGGGTAGCTACTTTATT
Organism: Eurypyga helias; assembly: GCF_000690775.1. Lineage (NCBI taxonomy): Eukaryota > Metazoa > Chordata > Aves > Eurypygiformes > Eurypygidae > Eurypyga > Eurypyga helias. The sequence goes on along the minus strand of NW_010263506.1, from coordinate 6,809 downwards.
TCAAAGAGAAGTCTGGATCACCGCACTGGGCTGTCTGCCCAGTATTTCAGACTGCTTTGAACGCCATAATGCCTGCAGTACTCAGTCATTGTTATTTTGAAAGTTTCCATCTAGGATTCTGTTTTATCACTGGTAAGGAAGGTCTAGGAACATACTTTAAAAATATCACAAAATTCCTTAGGTAACACTAGCTGTTTGGATATAATACACTGAAAAATTGAATGTTCACCTAAGGTCGTTCATGACAGTGAAAGGCAATTTTAAGGAAAACCCAGGAAAGAAGGCCTAAGTGTTCATTTTTTATTACTGCAGTAAATATAGCTCCTAAAAATTACATTTTGCTTTACTTACTGTTGGTCTACAACTTGCTTTAAGAGTTATTCTGTAACAGGGAGAAGACTGGAGAATGTGGACCCTTGGTCACATTCTACATAGTTTCGCTGTTAAATAATTTTATAAGATTTTTTCAAACTGGTTTCTAACTTCTCTCCAAAGAACTCATTATGTAACATTATCAAAATCAGACAATTATAAGGGTTCCTTTGGCTTCCTCTTTGAACCCTGTAGTTCTCCTTACAGCCTTGACCACGAGTTAATTCCTGTAACATAAACACCACCCAGGCAACATAACTGCACATTACACAATCATCCTGACTATTTTAGGTTTTGCTGGTTGAACACCCTCCCCAAATCTTATGCTTAATTTCACAGAAGTGCCACTGCCTAAAGATGAACACTTAACTGAGATGAACACCAGCCTCCCCAAGCCAATAGAACAGCTTGCTGTGGTGGCAGAAGGGCAGCCTGTCTCCATCCCTCCTCCTCTCCCATTCATCCATGGTTCCTGCCTCTCTCACTCCTTGTAAGGCCCTACTAACTCAAATAAGTCACAGAAACTACCCTAGCAAAAAAAAAAAAAAATTATTAAGTTCAACCTTGGGTAACTGCAAATAAATACCACTAAGAAGTCTTAAACTTACTTTGCATGTAATGTTTCTCTGCAAAAACTCTGCCTATTCAATGACAAAAATGTTAATTTCCTTTTGGATCAATTTAAAACTGACACTCTGGACCTACTGTAGCATTATAAAAACATAATGCACTAAGGACTAGTATGGGTAAGGAGTCAGGGATTTTCCACATTTAATGCACCTGACAAAAATAATGAAGTAGTTCCCTGGTATACAAGTCAGTTCAGCTGCAGGAGGAAAGCACAACCCTCTCAAATCCCCCCTCCACATGCTTTAATAATTCCACCTGATATGCCAGTCAGACTATGCTTCTTCCACTGCTATACAGAAACTTTGCTCACCGAAAGTGAATTTACTTTTGAAATCATGTACTTGGCCTTCCAGCAGCGTGTAATGAAGGCATGTATAAACGTAGTTTCAGTAAGTGATTTTCTATTTACATTTGTTATCCTCGCTATCTGTATCTGACTACTTAATGACAAGCACAACACTCACCCGTGCTACACCACACAAACCTGGCCTTTACATGTCCATCTCCAAATACACATTTACTTCTGGTTGCATGGTGAAAAACCACCCAAGTTTCACAGAATTAGACATAACTCATACTTCAGTTTCAGACTTTCAGAGACGTATGTCAGTCTTTCTTCACAGGTTTATTACCCACGGATTTTTGTCTGTTTTTTTCTTAATCAGCCACACTATCCATCTTCGACTCTACTGCACTCAAAACCCAGATGCCTTTCTAAACACTCATCTACATCGCAGTCCAGATAACTCAGGAGGTCAGGATGTCAGTCCTAACCTAGAGGGTGAAAGGGCGAGTATTGCCACAGCGAGCATCACAACACAAAGTGTTGGGACCCAAGACACTACTGAATGCAATCCACCACCTTGAGCTTCATTACTACGCTCCCTACATAACATTTCTTAAATCCTCACTTTGTTTAGCAAACTGAAAAATGGGTGTGAACACATATTACTCTAATTATACACTTCTACCTTGCCTCTACTTTATAGAGAAAAAAAAAGAATGCTTCAGTCATGGATGACAAAGATGGTATCCGCATAATGCTTAATTATCTAAAAAACATAGCTTTGTAAATAAGGGCCAACCTTTTCTAATTCAGTAAGAGATCTGTAACACTTTGATAGAGAGCAACTATTTTACATGCATGCAAATTAAAAACAAATTTAAGAAAAATTCACCTGATACCAACATTTCCATACTCAAAAACATTTGGCAAGTTCAGCTAAGATGTTCCATGGACAGAAGTAACTGTCAACTCTGAAAAGACACGTTGGCTTTACGTAATACGATGCCTTACTAATATTCAACTTGAGCCATTACAGCACTCAGGTAGATAGGCATTAGAACACTTACTTTTAAAAAAATTAATACAGACATCATTTGTTTTAGCTTCATGGGCTTTCTGCAGTTTAATTCCTTGACATAGTTGTAAGCATAATTTAATTCAAAAAGAAAAAGAGAGGGGCAGAGAGATAACTGTATTTGTGCAATCATATGGTATTGGTAGCAGAGTCTGACTATAAAGACAGAACATCGCAACTTAAGAAGCATGTGTTCTGAAAATAAACCCACAAAACTGGCTTGATTCCCATTCAAAAGTTTCCTACTACTGTATATTGCTGACCAACAATGATAATTTTTCATGTCAAACCTAAGCTGTGTCCCTTTAAACTTGCCCTTGTCCATGGCAGTCGATGATTACGTGCTGCCATCTAGCAAATGTTTACGGAAAAGTAACTTTGGAAGCTATAGTGTGACAAGACACCTGAAAATGCTTCGAAAGCTTTTTAAAATAGGAAATGTAGATAAAACACCAATATCTTTAGTTTTATAGGTATGCAGGCTGAAGGAATCTTTTTATTTTTAAATGCAAGGTGAGAATATAATTAGGCTTAAAACAAACCAACGCTGAAAAAGCATGATCATATTCAGTTTATACATAGTAACTTCTAACTTTCTGCAGTCTTTACTTCCTGCCCCTAACAACTCTTCTTTGGGCACAGAAATCAAAAGGCAATAATCCCATACAGGAATGGGATGTTTTAATTACAAAAGCATATGTGTTTTTTAACTCTTCCCAATCTTGACTTTTCTGTCATGCAGTCACACTGAAACTGTAGCATGTTATTTGCCAGCAGCAAGCTGACAGCTTCTAAAAAAACCACTGGACCTTGTTAATGGTGGGTTCTGCCATGATCTTCCTTTTTGCTCTTATTGTATCTTTCCGAACCTAAAAGAGTCTATGATGATCTACATATATATGTAATTAAAGGAAAATAACATTTATACATTTTTGGCACAATACTTATCTGTTTACCCAGAAATAACGTGAGTTTCTGAAGCTGTTGCAGTGCTATGAACAGCCTTACATAAAAAAAAAATTAATAGAATGGCTAACTACGCTGTGAAGAGATGAATGATTTCTTGTATTTTTCTGCTATTTCACCTTATCACAACTGCAATTCCCTCTTATTTTCACCCATGATCCTCACCACTGTGTAGTAACTTCAGATCCTATTCATACAGTCACCTAAACAGTATGACATTTTAATTCCTTGTTCCATATTAGATCAAGAGGCAATATTCTTTAACCAAATGATAATTTAAACAAACAAACTCTTGAGGTTTCTCCTCCCTTCCAAATTTTCTGAAGTAAGTCAAAGAATTCAAAAGTTGTGAGAAAAGAGGCACACATCACACAGTCCTTTATCTGTCTCATTTCCTTGGAGGATTAGATTTTCTTAATAACAACATTCAACTCAAGATTCTCTGGTGGTAAGAAGTTAAATCATGACCCAACATTGCAAAACATGTATACACTTCATTATAATATTGGAACAAAAGGCTTGATTTTCACACTGTACCAACAAAACTTTCCATTCACAGTGTGAGGGGTTTTTTGTTTTCACCAGGACAGTAATACCAAAACAACTCTTGCTACTGAATTTGACAAAACTGAAGATACATACTCAAGTCATAAGCAATCCTTCCCATTCAGGAGTAAACTGAACAAGTGTATCTTACCTGTACAAAGCAGATGCTGTGCAACTTTTACCTATGGCAATACAGTTTATAGGAATGCTGCAGACACTCCAGAACAAAGAAATCTTTGGACATCAAAAACTATTTGTTATGGCAGCTTCGGTCTCAAACATAAAGTAATGGAACTAAAGGTCAATAAACACTAAGAACAGTGCAAATTTACATTACGGAGAAACACTGTTCTGAGACCACTTGTTCTTCCTGTAAATAAAACATGAATTGGTAAAAAAAAATTTGAAACTTATCATCCCAGAATTTCTTAAGACCCCACCACTTAACAGGCCACTATAGTTTATGATATAAACCGTATCCTGGGCTGTATCCAGAGCAGCGTGGCCAGCAGGTCGAGGGAGGTGATTCTGCCCCTCTACTCTGCTCTGGTGAGACCCCACCTGGAGTGCTGCGTCCAGCTGTGGAACCCTCAGTATCAGAAGGATATTGACCACTTGGAGCGAGTCCAGA
>NW_010263506.1:0-2010 GCF_000690775.1 Eurypyga helias | reverse complement strand
TGATGGTGCCTCATCCCTTGTGGTGTCCAAGGCCAGGCTGGATGAGCTTGGAGCACCCTGTTCTAGTGGAAGGTTTCCCTGCCCGTGGCAGGGGGGTTGGAACTAGATGATCTTTAAGGTCCCTTCCAACCCTAACCATTCTATGATATTAATTAATAGCACAAGTCTGTGTTTGCCAGAATTAAAACCTGGAATACGTGAATACAACACAGCTGAATTACAAGGTCTTACACAGATCTACTGTAAATTCAGCTAAGACAAGCAGGTTTAATGCTCACAAAGTTCTTTCCGCAACAACTACCATCATGCCTATTTGATACAGCCTAATAGGGGAAGAAATTAGCAAGGCCTCTAGCATTGGCTGACTATGGAATATCAAAGGTGCATATATGGAACTACAGTAAGTCTTTAAAACACTAACAAACTGGAAAAATACATAAGAAAGTCAATAATCTAAAATATTAAACTTCTTAAAATTATTGTTCATGCTCAAACTCCAATGTTTCACCTTTATTAGAGGAAAATAAATATTTCTTACCAGTAAAACACATCTTACAAGAGCATCTCAGTGACTTCAATAAATACACAGAGGGTATCCAAGTATTGGTAAATATTTAGTTCAGATTTTATCACTAGTCACCACAGTAATTAATACAGCCCTGATGCTTATGTAAAGGCACAGGTGCAGATGTGGAAAAAATAGTTTAATCTATTTACACTATGCCTCCATACTACTCTTAGGCAGCCTGACCTGTCCCTCTTCAAGAGACTGCATCCAGGGTTTCAGCTTCTATACTACCTTACCTCTTGGAGGGATCTGTTATTAGAGAGTGACCATTTTTTTGTCTCAGATGTGGTGAAAGCTCCCACTTCTATAAGATCTAAGAACTTAGTTTCGGTTTCCTCTTAGAATAGGGTAATGTCTGAAGTGTAAGAAGGAATGGCATCCCGTGTCCGTATTAAAATTTTTCAGTCTTTTGTACAGAAATTCATTGCATTCTAACTTTCTGAATAACTGGTTGGTCCTTCCTTGGCCAAATAATGCTTCCTTTTTTATACCTTGTTATACAAGTATCTTTTTGGAAAACGACTATGAATCACCACCTGAACTTATCAATTGAGAAAATCCCTGCTTCAAGAATGAATGAAACACTCTTCTTTCACATTTCATTGGCATATTTTAGTGTGAAATCACTGACACTGGACCTTACAGTTTAGCAAGGCCATAAAGCATTTAAGAAATTACTGAGTAAATACCTATATTGAATGTAATAGCAAACTACATTTTTTGTAGTTTGCCTCTGACAAAGAGGCCACCTTTTAGTAAATTCTTGACTTGCAAATCAACGTATCTCAGAGTTACTATATGCCTAGAACATGAAACTTACTTTAAATACAAGCGTAATCTGAGAACGCCTGTACAATCTGTCAGTTGGTTCTGCTGTTGACAAATTGGAACTGTAACCATATTATGAATTATCTAGGAAGCCTGCAAGTGCACAATGTCATGTGCAGATGCTGACACAAGTTACAGAACAGGAAAAAATTGGTTCTAACCTATTAATTTTTCACTCTCTGTCCCTCCACCTCCAAGAAAACAGGGCAACATCGTTGTATTGGCTACCCAGGAGACACGCACCTGAGACTTGGTAGGTCTGCCAGAATCACCCTCAGTAGCAACACAAGCACATTAAGACATGATATGATGATGATATAACGCTCAATGACAGAATATTGAACCTACACCCACGGCGGCAGCTGCACAGCACACCGCTAAATGTGATTTATCTTTGCAAGACAGAGCTTCACATTCAACACACCGCCCTTTCATTAAGCACGGTGAGCAGCGCGTCCCAAAGGGACGGCGACGGCCGTCTCGGGACACATGGCGACAGAGGCGGTCGGGCAGCCCCCGGGCCTTCCCCACGGGTCCAGGCAGCCACGCCGGCCCCAGGCAGAGTGAAACCCGGCCCGGATAGGCTCGCTGGCAGCTCGACACGCCGCCGCCCT
>NW_010263505.1:12898-24856 GCF_000690775.1 Eurypyga helias | reverse complement strand
ATTATTAATATTTATAATATTTTATTATTAATAATAATATTTATATTATTAAATTGGCCAGGTATGGAGTGATGAAACAGGAAAAAAACAGTGAAACAAGATTGGACCAGAATATTTGAAACAAATTTAAAGGACTGTAAATTCAGTACTGTGATTTCCATGAGTATGAAGGAGATATGGGAAAATAAGATAGGAGGTTTGGCAACTTCTGGAAATTTAAGCTTCCGATAAAATCTCACAAAGTAAAATTAGTTTGATAGTCTATCCTATTTCTTGTTTTCTACTTCAACAAAATATCACAAACCATGCTTCGATAGGCAGGATGGAGGGGAATATCTGCTGAGAACCATGGGTACTAAACTCATCTCAGTGTGATATTTGTAATTTGTTTTCACAAGGATTCAATATATCCACAGGTTTTTGGTTTTGTTTTTGCTTTTTAAAGAGAAGAAAGGAATGAAAGAAAAACATTTGCAAGAAGAACAGTCCCCTATTTCAGAAATAATGTTTGCTGGCAAACAAGTACAGTATGTGCTCTAAAACAGTTTACTCTAATACAATATGTACTGAATTACTTCTTGAATTGCCACCTTCCAAAAGAAGCAAGTAATAGTTCAAAGGATGAAAATTACTGACCGATTCTGCTGATTATATATATTTATTGTAGGTTGTGCTATAAATGTACTAGATATGGAATAAACCAACTCTTTCATTCTAAAAAAAAAACCAAACAAACAAAAAAACCCAAAACCAAAACCAACACACAACACATCAATCTTTCCTAGTACACTGGAAGTACTTTTTTCATAGAAATAAACACATTTTGCAACCTTTTCTTTTTCTCCTTTACTTTGATAAAATAAAAGATACATACCAGAATGTCTTATAACAACCAGTCTTTTGAAATTGCAACAGGACATTCTATATTTCTAGTGGCCATTTAATTTTATGGGATTTTTATTAGTGTACACTGACTGGATTATTTAAACCACAGGGGTCTTTGCAAGTAAAAGCACAATTTAAACATGGAAGACAACCAAAGCCAGATATATTACGTTAAATTTAAACATATTGCATTTTGATTCATCTTTTGCAATGGTGTTTTTCCTAAAAATCTGATCAAATTTCACTTCTGCTAAAGTAGAAAAAATACAGTTCTTTAATTGTCATTGCATAACAGTACAATTACTTCAAGAATCTTAACAGACATTACTGAAAAAGGGCATTATCTTTTCACCTGAAGCATGTAAATTATGTTTACAACCCCAAAATTATATTTGTTATCCTACTCGAAGGAAAATTTCTATTTATTTCATATTTTTACATTGTAATCATTACACGTGAACACAGGAAAAGGGTTGTATATAGGTATCTACAATAATCTGAAACATCTGTCATGGCAGTCTTTCGACTTTTGCATCTGTTTTATTTGACTGCTGTTTCAGTTAGCTTAATTTGTGACACATATTTTAGAATGGTTCTATATTATTATTAACACACAACAACATTGACTCACATTCTAATGATCAGTTTTATATTGAAGTTCATTAATAATTTCATCTTCTTTCTTAAATTAGTTCATTAATGTTTTCTTAAATGAATGATTAAAATCTGTAATGTAAAATTTCAGTTTTTCAATATGGAGATTACAAAGAAAAAGAAATCTCACAAGTAATGTTTTACTGAGAAATGCTTCTTCTACCTAAGAGTCATTTGAATTTAAAAAAATCTTTTTGTGCTTCTCTGAACTGAAAGTACTAGGTATTGTACATACTTTAAAACACAGGTTTTGATTCAAAGAGCTTGAAATTGAAACAGACTCTGCCATTTGTAAGAAATAGCTAATGAGAATTAAGAAAATACTGTACAAATGCCTATAGGATGGATAGAAATGTTCCAGCCAAAAACATGGAACAAATGGATAACAACAGGTTGTTACCTAGCAGTACAGTGATTTTTTACCTCACTTAAGAGAAAACTGGCTAAGAAGCTACACAGCAATTACCTTAGAAGAATATTGTCAGAGTTACAAAGTCAAGTATTCAGGTTGTTAGAATTTCATAATGCCACAAATGAAGTGTTACTGCATTTTGGAAAAGCAGTATGAAATACCTAGCCTGCATCAGCAAATATGAGAAGTTTTCAGTGTTAAACATTACTTGACCTAGGTCAGATGTATTCCTTCCACAAAAAAAAGGAATGAAGAACAATTCCCTTATAATGGAGTATGAATACATCAAATACTACATAGTCCAATACAGAAAGAGGATGATCAATCTTTTGTGGACTGCCTGCATCTATGGATCTGTACATGGTGTTCCTAACACACATAAATGTAATACATTCTATTCCATATATTTCTATTCTGTATGATTAAGAAAGACTTGATCTTCATATTGAATATTTAAATTCAAATGCTTTCAAGATTACTTATACATGAGCTGAGGCATTTACTTTGTCATTTCACTGTTTTAAAAAAAGAATTTATCTAGCAAAACAAGGGCCTGTTGGATTTTTCAGAGGCAGGTTACCACTCCTCCCTGCAAACAATGAATATCAGTTAAAAACATTCAAAATGAATGATTTATTAATACCAGATTAATTTCAAATTTTTGGCTAATATCACAAGAACTCCCATATAGCAAGCAATTTTATTAAAAATTGACCTAAAAATCATTACTCATGAAAAGATTTATGATGAGAAAAGGGGCTAAATTGACAATGAGTAGTGGGTATGCCTCTGAACTCACTTTCTGAGGATTAATTCTACTCTTTGATTAAGTCAGTAAGTTTGTCAGTTAGTTTTAACTCATAATGGCTTAAGTGAGTAGAGAAGCAGAATAATTTTTATAAGCATGAAAGTAATTTACCATATCAAATGTCAAGAAGATCCTGTGTGTAAGGGCCAGATGTCACACAAGAAAGCAAAGGAATGCAAATGGACAAAAGTAAGACTCAATCATACATTAAACTATTAGTTAGATGAGATTACCTTAAAATGAAAATATGCCCTTCCAAGCTAAAATAAATAATTTAAACATTTTTGTTTCAAGTTCTCTGGCTTAGTCTATGGAATGGATGAACTGATGAACAGGCTGATTTTATTTTAAGTGTGACCCTGCAGACTGAATACAATGTTGGTACTGAACAATATTGAAGGTAAATGGTGTCCTAGTACTCTGTTTCACTTCCGAATATTGTTTAAAAACAGGGAAGACATAGGATTTATTCTCTAAGTTTATTCTGTACAATTTATTCTCTATAGTAATGATAAAATGGCATTATTCTGGGATCATCATGAATTATTTGGATGTTTTGACCTTGAAAAATGATTTCTAGACCATATTGTTTTTTTTTTTTTTCTTTAAAGGTATGGTTGTACAAGAACTATGTGTCCATTTTCTGTTTCCTTTTGAGAAAAAAACAGGTCTCCAGCTGATTTCAGACTCTGAAATCTAACAAGGTGACTCAGAGCCACATTGTCCTTTTTTACTGATCTATGTTTCATTCAGTGAAATGTAATCTTGTATTTTGCTGTTAAAATCCAGTATGTGACATTAAAATGTAAATCTCTCAAACTGATATAAATAATGGGAAATCATCAGAAGAAAACAAAAAAACTATAGAGCAGATTGCAAAAGGAATTTACAACAGTAGTTGAACATCCCGTAACAAACCACTGGGAGAAGAGTGAACACATTATTGTCAATACATTTGAGAGGTCTATAACTCTGGTTAATTATTGGGCATTGTAAAGAACATAACACGAAAAATAATTGTAATTACGCATCTTAATATGGACTACAGGTGTCAGACTATTAGATATTACAGATACCAGATACTACAGATAACACTATCTTCTTTTCGAGTTAGCACTTTGAATATGTCGAAAACCAGATCTCTAATGTTGTCAAACTTACCTAATCACAAACCATGACTTATTTTTCTCTCAAAATCATGAGTCTGACTTTAAAATTGGGAGATTTTATTTTGACATATGGTCTCTTCCCTGGTGAGATTGTAACACTTGAAAATATATGAAGAAATCCTCTCCCAAAGAAGCATGGAAATTTACCTATCTGAAAGGCTTTTATACACCAGAGCAGGAGTTGAGTGGAAATTTGGTATCAGTGGACATAGAATTGCCAAAGCAGAAAACATGCTTTTAGCCAACAATATTCTTGTTTTATCCAAGAGGTACAGCTTACAAACTGTAAAATGCCCAGTCCCTTCATTTTTATCTTCTGATAAAAACAAAGACCACCTTCCAACTTCCATCATTGCTCCTCAAAAGGCTTATGTCATTTCCAAGATACCTAAAAATTTATTTTCATTGCTTATCCATGGGAAAAAAATGCTATTAAGGAAATAATCATACTATAAGAAAACCAGCCTACTAACAGGTAAAGGATATATGAAGCATACTCTGAATATCTCTTCATAACAGAAAATTTTGATTGGGACTATTGCACATAGCCATACCTAATTCAGTGTAAAAAAATTAGTGCATTTTAAAATCTTCATACAGAGGCTGTAATTGAATTTAGGTGAAGCAAAACTAATGCACTGTTTGGCATATCTGAATCATCTCTGCCTAAAAGAAGCATTTTGCTTCTTCCTATGGTTTATGAGCAAGGATGCTGGTCACAGACCATACCCCATACTGACGAAGTGCACTGATGGGGACACATGTGAGTTAGGGAAGAACTGTCCCATTAAAAAATAGCCACTTATTCACTACTGGTGTAAACCTCTGGCCGGTCTTTAAGATACAGAGCTGTAACAACTTATTTAAAGTGATGCTGTGTAGAGGGACACATATTCTGAGCCTTGTACTAATCACGTCTGTACTAATCATATCCTTTCCTCTCCCCAGCAAGCCATGAGAAATAACATTATCTTTAGGCTCCAGAGTACAAATATGAAGCATGTAAAGTGGGAGGGACCATGTGCACAAGCTCCTGTGTTCTGTGGAGTATGAAAACTAAGATTTAGGTTTTGAAAAGATACTTAAAGGCTGTTAAAATTTGCTGACTATGCAAATCAGCTGTTCAGATTTCCATACAAGTTTCCTCCACTGTCCTTTCGATTTCTGGGAAGCCACCCACATATGCCTCGTTCTGTATCTCAAAACATAGGAAACACCTTTCATGCAGAAGAACGCTAATCTCTGCCCTTCTGTTTTCTATCTATCTGTTCTGTGCTGTGTTCAGTGACTCAGCGGATGACTTTCTTAAAAAATTACTTAACGGGTCCTTCTTTTGGCTTGATTTAGAGGATGTTTTTAAAGTGTAGGGGGGTTGGCCTGCTCAGTATGACCAAGTACAGAGGGTAATTTCTGCTCTTATGTATATGCTAATTTGTAACGGTAATGAAGGGACAAATATAGCCCAAAAGTTCCCCTTGAAGGCCAGAGTCTCTTACTTCAATGTCATTCAAAACCAAACAGAGCAGACTACTGCAGGATAATCTCATGGAAAGGCTTCCCATGGAAATTAATGTAGGTGGACAACAGCTTTGCTCTTAGGAATGCAAAGATCACGGACAGGAAAAATTAATCCCTTGACTATACAGGTCATGGTATAGTTCATAAAATGATTTCTCCTTAAAGCACACATGATGAAACTTTAAGAATCTGGAAGACTAGAAATTCTTTCAGTGATTTTTTTTATTGTACAAATGCAAAGAGCATCTTTAGGCAGGATTGAAACAAAAGCAACATAAGGTCAAGCAGATACTTCCATTCTCCCAAATCAATTATAAATATTATGCTATGGAAGGGGGGTAGCTATGTAACCACTAAAATAAAACAAAAGATAAATAAGTAGTATATGAACTATGAGGTTATTAGAACTGAAACAATTCAGTATCTATATGTTGTGGGGTTTTCTGCTGTTTTTTAATATGGGGAAAAAATTTAGAGGTTAAATGACTGAACTAAAAATGAAAACAGTAACACCCACTTCTGTAAGAAGCATATACAATTTAGAACACAACTGATTTTGATAACAATGCATTTACAAGTTTATTTTTAAGTGTATGTTTTGTGCTTCTCTGTATAAACCATGGGAGACTCAGAACTCAAGATAATTAAAACTATAAATAGAAAGGCTTGCTTCTTGAAACTCCTGAATATTTAGATTCAAGGGCTTAGTCTTTTTTGATGCTATGTTCTTCAATTTTTGCTCATTTGTTGGACTAGGCAGTGATGAAAGAACCTTTAACATTTATCTTGCTTTTAGATCTTATATCATTTATTGTAAAAATGCCTGTGGAAAGAAAGACGCAAGAACCAGTATGACTAATCCCCAAAGGATCTGTTAGTGAGCATCAGTTCTCCCATTTTTTTGGCCTTTTTGCCTGTTGACATTTACTGTTCCTTTTTAAAGCCATTAGGAAACTGCAAAACATAGCTTTTGATACAGTGAAAGTCCCCAGTGACAGAAGGAATTCTTTCGTGTAAATTAGTAGATCCTGGAATCCAAAGGCTGTTAAAATATAGGCAGTAATAAATGGGAACTGTCTGGATCAGCAGCTTCCCACTTACGCCACCAGAATAACACATTAATATCCAAAAGATATTTTTATTTATAAAAATTAAGCAAGATGGGGAAAACAATTGTCACATAATGCAAATTAATGTGAATGAAATTGAAAACAAAAGTAGCTTTTATTTATTTGTCCAACACTTACTGAACTTAATTGGAATTAGTTGCATAAAAAACCACTGTGACCTGAATGTAACTACATAGTACCAAAATCTTTACATGTCCAGATCACCAGGACCTGATAAGAACTACACTTCTAAGAACTTGGAGACTTCAGAGAGACCCTATCCTGGAGTTACTCATTAAGTCATACAGCAAAGTTATCCTTACTCTTGATCTGAAGCTTGATCCAAGCTCTGCTTCTCTTTCAGCTCCATAGAAGGTGTCTGAAGAATAAACAATAAAAGCTTTCAGAGTGAAGAATGGTTTTGTGATTATGAAAAAGTATGCTGGGACTAGTTCCCAGACCTGCCACAGCCTCCCTGTCTGACCTTAATCTCTCTATTATTCAGTTCCTTATCTGAAAACTAAAATAGTAATACTTCTCCCATTTTTTGTCTGACTTAGTCTCTGAACCATCTGATCTTCAAAACAGCAACTGATTTCATTCGAGTATATTTTCTGGTCCTTTCCTAACTACATTTTAATCCCAGCGAAGTCACAGAAGTTCTTTTACACATCCCTGTCTGACCTTAATCTCTCTATTATTCAGTTCCTTATCTGAAAACTAAAATAGTAATACTTCTCCCATTTTTTGTCTGACTTAGTCTCTGAACCATCTGATCTTCAAAACAGCAACTGATTTCATTCGAGTATATTTTCTGGTCCTTTCCTAACTACATTTTAATCCCAGCGAAGTCACAGAAGTTCTTTTACACAAGCAATTAAAAAAAAAATCACTGAGTTTTGGGGTTTTTTGGGGGGGGGGGGAGGGGAGGGGGAATAGAATCATATTTGAAACTTAATTCTGAAAAATTTCATGTTAAAACCACTGGAAAAAAATATCTACATTGGGACAAAAAAAAAGTGGTTGGGTACAGGGTAAGTGATGTTTAAAATTATGGCAAAATAATTTTCTGAAGTTCTGGGTCAACAACCAGAAATAATTAATATAGAAGTACTGCATTTCACTGTTTATATGGACATGTGAGGACCTGTATGCATGCTTTTCCTATGCAGGAAGTTAGGCAGACTAACCCATTTCCACTGATAAATAAACTGTCTTAAATTAATACACAATAACTGCAACGCTAACATGTACGTGAATGCAGATTAAACAGTTTACACACACACACAAAGGAGTTATTTAATATATAAAAAGTTAGTGAAGTACTTTGTTCAAGAGTATGAGAAAAGGAGTGAACTTAATATTGAACATCTGCAACACTGCATCAAGGCAGGATGAAACAGACTGTCTCCCAAGATGTGCAAAACCACACCTGTCATGAGGGACATTAACTACCAAGACACAGTTGTGGATAAAAACACAACTAATCAATCATGCATCATCACAGAGAACAATTTTACGATCCAGAAAGGAGAAGATATAACTAGTCTGCTCAAGGGTTTGATGAGTTCAGGGGACAATCACTAGTCCTGCCAGACATACTGTGTCTGATCCAATACCTTTTGACGGCAAGCTGCTTCAATTTAACAAAGTAAGAAACATTCTTCTTGAATGAAGCAATATAAAAATGTTGTAATTTGTAATAGAAAAATGAAGTAGTTGAGATACCAAGTTGTAACTCTTTCCAATGTTCAAAGGCCATTGCAGTAGTAGGTTGATTAGGACACTATTTCATAAGTTTAAATCCAATTTGTTGAATATATTTTTGGAAACAACTTACATAAGACGTGAAGCAATTATTAAAAAAAAATATTAAAAATATGGTCAGAATGTAAGGAAAATAGTAAATTCTTGACGGGCTAACAAGACCTCTTTGTTAGAAGTGAAAAGTACACACCCTAAAACTGGAAGCAAGTAGGTAATAAAAACAGTAGAATAGATATCCAAGAAAATACTCAAGAAAAGCAAACCTACCAGTGATCATAAAAAAGGAAGAGAGATATTAATCTTTAAGAATACTATTTTCAACTTCATTGTTTAGGTAAACATATATAACGTAAGAAATGTGGGAAAATCATATGAACAAGCCTAGAATTTTATAGTATGGTTTGAAGAAAGAGAGAGATAATTACCTAACCCCTCCAGCCTCCTCAGACAGGCAGCAGATCTGAAAAGAAATTACAAAGGATAGTTACAATTTATGTCTTGATATGAACATAATGTCCCTTCTCTTTTCTAGCAGATCTGAACACTTCCTTCTGTTCTCTCATTTACATTCTCTGGCTATAGACTACACAAGTAGGGACGTGGGGGTATCTCTTCTTCACAGATCTTTCCACCTAACAGTTTGCTGCCAGAATAGAATATCAGTAAATATCCCACCTTTCCCTGCACTGGGTAAAGTAATAAAGTAAATATCAACTTACAAGCCTGTCATATGTTTGTTCCTCTGTGGAAGTAACACGTGTGACAATTTACCCGTAAATGAACATTTAGGAGATTGCAGTCATGAGACTTGCTTAACAGGAATGCAACACAAGTCCCATACACACACATGTTGTTTTCATGAAGCATCATGCAAAATTAATTGCAATGTTCTGGCTGTAAGCAAATGGGAAATGAAAATGTAGTGAAGGACAACAGAAAGGCTAATGAAGAATAGAACTGTAGCAGTATACAGTTTACAGAAGTGTGCAATGGTGTGTTACAAGGATCACTGTTACACCTGTTCTTATTTAAACATGCTACTGAATGATTTAAGGCTGAGGCAAACCACCAAGTTAATTAAATTTGAAGATGACACGAGAGTGTTAAGAGAGCTCAAAAATACAGAACTATAAAAAGCAGAGAAAATACAGACAGAAAATATCAGGAATGAGATGGAGCTGACTTTTTAGTGAATTATTTATCTGTGAAAAACAATATTAAATAAAGACATTGTGTGAGAGAATACTCTAAGGATGAACACTGATGAAAGGCCTTACAAGTGATAATGGACAGTAAATTAGATATGTGTTTATAAAGTAAATTTACAACAAAAAAGTTCAATAAGATTTGAGAACTATTTGGAAGGCAGGATCATACCTTGACAAAGGGGTAAAAAGTCCCTCTTTGGGGTATGACTAAAAAATTGCACCTAAATTACTCTAGGCAGATTTGGCACTCCATTCTTAGGAGTGTATAGATAAGCTGAAAGGAATTCAGAGGAGCAGCAAAAATGCTGCTGATGCTGTAGCAATTCTCATGTTATTAAAGAAGTAAAATGCCTGGATATAAAAGCAACAGCTTTTAAATAATGAAATCGTATAACCATCACACAAGAACAGACACTATATGATGAAAGGCTTTATAGATGTCTCTGCTAGATGAGCTTAAGAAATTGACTTCTGAACAGAAGACCTATTTGGTTATGCCAAGAAAAGTGACAGAAGTCCATCTAATCAGGCAATTTGAACTATACACAAAAAAACCCCACAAAAAACAAACCCCAAAACCAAAAAAACCCACCCCAAAACCAAAAAAAAACCCCCACCAAAACCAAAAAACAAGTGAACAAAAAATGTGGTTTTAAGCACTTTATGATTTGGCAAAAGGAAACGCGCGACTGAATAACAGGGATTTTCTGTGTCAGTGTTCATTCTTCTTTATCAGAAGAACAATATTAAGGGCAATATAAAACAGAATATGCAACATAGTTATAAAGTAGAATCATGAATCCAAGAGAACTTGCCCTTGTTTCCATACTACATATTTATACATTAGGACACTACTGAAAAACAAAATCTGGTTTTTGCCTTTAACAAAGCTCAGTAGGACAGAAGTTGTTTTCTTTAAGAAATATACAGATTAAAATTTAAGACAATCATTTTGTTGTTTTTTTTTTTAAATCTATAGAGAGGGCAGCACTTAAAAACTTAGAGCAAGGACTAGTAGCAGTAAGATCCACTGTGTACTTTTGTAAACATATTAAGAATAAAGAAGGAAAAAATAGAATATATAAGAAGGAGAGTGGATAGTAAATTCACTTAAGACTTCTTGGAATAAAAAAAAAAAAGGTGGTGAAAAGTGGAAAAAAGTCACTAAGGTTTCAAGTGATCTGTGAAAAATTTACAATGCACATATTCACAAGCTGAAAAAAAATTAATATAAGGAACAGTAAAAGAAATATCAACTGAAAAGGTGGAAGGAGGGAAAGAAACAGGCCAAGTAGAATGTAATAAAAAGGGAAGAGTGTATTAAGGAGAGATAACAAAAGATAATGTCAAAAGGGAGTCATAGAACAGAGAAAAGACAGAGATAATTGTCCACACAGAGTGCAACTGCACTGTTGCTGTGCCATCCAATACTGTGAACTCTATGAAGGAAAGCAATTTTGAAAAATAGCATACAAAAATCTCAATTTAAAACTTGAACGAAGTTATTGAGAATCTGTTGATAAATGTTTTCTTCACCTGTTATTTTTACTCTGAGAAAAGCTAGAATTCATATATCACATATAAAACATGTTAAGTAGATGCTTTGCTGAAAGAAAGAAAAAAAAAGAGAAATTTTTAGGAGAGAAAATTGAAGATAACTATAATAAATGCTCCCAGATGCTAGGATAACAGGAATTTCTTATTAAATATACCTTTTTTCCCCTCCCCCCACCCTTGAAATACAAGGTTTTGCCCAATACCGAATGTAATTGTAACTACAGGGTCCTGGTGAAACAATGTTTTTTGCTCCTTCTCATAAATGTAGTGGGTTTTGATTTGGTTGGTTTCAGGTGAAACTTGACATGTGCCATTGACAAATTAGTGCTAATGAATTCCTGGGTTGAATGCACCACCTCTGAATTTTTAACACATTTTAAGAAAAGATCAACAGGCATTAATCAGGCAAAAAAACAGTAATTCATTATTCCAATGATTTCTTCCTCAAAGGACCAGCAAATTCAAATAAAACCTGGAAGACTCAGAAGTATCTCACATATTAGCAATCCCTGTTTGTCAATAACTGGAGATGAAACTGAATGCTTGGCTCTCTTTTCATTGATATTAGACTGTTCACAAAGTAATCTGACCACAGGTTTCTAACACAAGGCTCGTTTTCATGGAGGCTTGTATTTCTCCAAAACATTTCCAGTTCTGTAATTAAACCACTATTTTTTATGTGTGCACTAACTTGTATCAGCATTACTGCAGGCTGCAGATACTTGTCGCAGATATTTTTGATGTAGAACCAGCAGAATTTTACAAGATGGCTTAGGGCTCACTTCCTTCTATTAAAGGATGGGTAATTCAAACTTACTTTTGGACAAAATAGTCAAAAGCAATACCGGATTTCATAGCCAGATAACAACCT
>NW_010263505.1:0-12888 GCF_000690775.1 Eurypyga helias | reverse complement strand
GAATGTACCTGTCACAGGATTTAGAAGTCAAGAAATAAATATGTTTCTGACTCTTCTCCTTCTCCCATCTTTCTTGAAGCAACTATTGATTGAGTCTTCCATTCTTAACACTAAAAGGAGCTGAGAAGACAGACTTCCCCAATTTTACATTGTACTAACACTGTTCTTGTTGCAGGTATAGGTTCCAGCAGCACTTTTTCTCCTGAACCATTAAGAATTTTTAAGAACAGGGAGGATAGGAAATGCTTTCTTATTGCATAATATCTAATTTTCCTTTTTTCAAATCAAGATGAAAAATAAATTTATCCAAACTTACATGAATTGTTCATGCAGAATACATTTCTGATATATAGATTGTTAAGTTTCATTTCACAGAATCACAGAATCACTAAGGCTGTAAAATACCTATAAGATCATCCAATCCAACCATCAACCCAACACTATCATACCCACTAGACCATGTCCTCAAGTGCCACGTATCATAGTTTTGATCCATTTTGAGCCACTACGTTATTTAAATAACATCCAGTTTTCAAACGAAGATATTTTTGAACTAAGAACTGACTTTATGATAAACTTACAGCAGTTCTTTTCAATGTCCTACAAACTTTTATTTGATAAAATATTTCCCCTACAATGAAGAATAAGAACATTTTCTTGTTCCCTCTTTCTTAGACCTCTGACCATTTACTTTTGTCTGCACTGGGGTAAATACTTTCTTGGTGTCAGTCTGTAGACTCATTTCTGAAAGACTTGTTGTGTTCAGTGTAGTTCATATGTGTTAAATTTAGTGTGGTTAGTATCTGAAAAGATCATGTGCAAATGAGAGCATCTGTAATTTTAATGCTCATAATTTAGCTCTGTTTTATGCTGTTAAACAGCCTTATTAGCAGTTTTAACTTAGAAAATTATTTGCTGAATAGAAAGCATTGCAACTGATGAGTACTTTTGGGTATAATAAAAAATTCCCAAATGGATGGAATTAGTGGAATAAAGTTGTTCAATTTCCTTGCAGTGTAGATCTGGGTAAGAAATTACCAGAGAACGGAATAATACTCTGTTCCATGAGTACATATCCAGTGAATGTTACAGAATTTTTAAGTATATGTCTCCATACCACAGAATCTCAGGAGTACTTGTATGTATATTTAAGACTGACTAGACAATTTCTGAAACTACTGAAATGGGTGAGGAATTCCCATGATGCTGATATCCCTGTAAGTTTCTTAGGGTTTCATCCAGCAATATTGGTTATACTCTTTTTCACATGTGGACCAAAACAGAGTAACTGAGTTCTTGTGTATATAGGAGTCAGAAAACTGATGATAATTTTGAGCATAATCCAGACCCAATTCTCCTTGTATTATTATTTGAAATGGAAAAATTTCAATTTTCCATCCTATTGTTCAAAATCAAGTTGCTACAATAGATAGCTACAGATCAGGCAAGTGTAAATTGCAAGCTAATCCTACATCTTGATAATAATTGCTACTCAGCTCTGTTACTCGATTTTTCAATTTGTTTTAGAATCAGGTTATTTATCTGGACAAGATATAAATTTGCATTTACAATCACTTTACATATTTAAAATTCCAAGATTACTCGTGAACAGTTCCTATGATTTTATTTTCATACATTGTAATAACTAATTTTTTCATAAATTGTGCAAAAAGGGATCCAAAGGTTTTGTCTGGGAGCATTGTGAGTTGGTTGCTCCCTGAAGGACATGGAGCTAGAATTGATAATGTAACTGGCAGGCCAGGGGTTTCAGCACCCAGGGAAACTGGCTCCTGCAAAGGAGCAGGGCTGGCTGGGGGGCTGCTGGGGGGCCACTGGGGAAGACTTAGGGATCAGATACCTCTGTAGGGACAGGCTAAGGCCAGGCCAGGATGTCAGCCTGTAGGTAGAGGCCAAGATCAGACCCAGTGAGAGTAACTAGGGTCAGACTAAACCACAGGATGGCTAGGAAGGGCTGCAAGGACAGAGACAGGATGAGGCCAGGCTGAGACTTCAAACTATGGATTGTATTGGCTCTGACGATGGCTGGGCAAGGCATGACTCTGGGGCGTCTGAAGACCTGCACTGTTGCAGCATCACTGGGGCAGGGACTGACAGCCCTAGGCTGGGCTGTTATGGGATCCTGGGTTGTTGACACTGTGGTGGGGCAGGCACAGTGTACTCTAATTCTGTCTGCTAGAGGCCACCTGGCCAGGATGAGTGAGTGGATGAGGCCCTCTACAGGCAGAGAGTAGCAAGAAGCCTCATGGAGGATTTCAACCACCCTGATGTATCTTGGAGGGACAACACAGCAGGGCACAGGCAAGCCAGGAGGTTCCTGGAATGCTTTGATGACAACTTCCTTCTCCAACTGATAAATGAGCCAACGAGAAGGGGTGCTATGGTAGACATTGTTCTCACCAACAGGGAGGGGCTGGTGGGGAATGTGATGCTTAAGGTCAACCTTGGCTGCAGTGACCATGAAATGGTGGAGTTTGAGATCCTTAAGGAGGCAAGGAGGGTGCGCAGCAAGCTCATTACCCTGGACTTCAGGAAAGAAGACTTGGGTCTCTTCAAGGAAATGACTGCCAGAGTTCCATGGGATGAAGCCCTGGAGGGAAGAGGAGCCCAAGAAAACTGGTGTTTAGTCAAGGATCTTCCCCTCCAAGCAGAGAAGTGATGCACTCCAATGAAGAAGTCAGTTAAAAGTGCCAGGAGGCCTGTGTGGGTGTACAGGCAGATCCTGGACAAACTGAGGTGCAAAAGGGAAGCCTACAGTGGGTGGAAGCAGGGACAGGTAGCCTGGGAGGATTACAGGGACGTTTTCCAAAAAGTCAGGGATGACTTTTGCCCTGACAGAATTAAACCTGACCAGGGACCTCAAGGGCAACAAGAAGGACTTCTATAGGTATGTAGGTGATAAAAGGAAAAACAGGGAAAATGTGGGCCCTCTGCAAAAGGAAATAGGATAGCTGTTTTACCAGGATATGGAGAAGGCAGATGTGCTTAATGATTGTTTTGCCTTGGTCTTCACTGGCAATGGCACAAACACTACCCCCTGAGTTGCAGAAGGCAAGGACAGGGACTGGGAGAATGGAGAACTGCCCAGGGTTAGAGAGGAACAGGTTCAAGAGCACCTAATGAATCTGAAGATGTACAAGTCCATGGGACCTGATGAAATACATCCCCGGGTCCTGAAAGAACTAACAGATGAAGTTATGAAATCTCTAACCATCATATTCAAGAAGTCATGGTGGTCTGGTGAAGTTCCCACTGACTAGGAAATAAAAGGGGAAATACAACCCCCATCTTTGAAAAACAAGATCCAGGGAACAACAGGCCAGTCAGTCTCACCTTGTTCCTGGCAAGAGACTGGAGCAGATCCTCCTGGAAATTATGCTAAGGCACATGGAAAACAAGGAGCTGATTAGTGATAGCCAACATGGCTTCACCAAGGCCAGATCGTGCCTTACGGATATGGTGGCCTTCTACGATGCAGTCATGAACTTGGTGGATAAAGGAAGGAAAATTGATGTCATCTACCTGGACTTGTGCAAAGCAATTGACACTGTCCCACACAACATCCTTGTCTCTAAATTGGAATGGCATGGATTTGATGGATGGACCACTTGTTGAATGAGGAATTGGATGGATGGTCACACTCAAGGAGTTGTGGTCAATGGCCTGATATCCAGTGGAGACCAGTGATGAGTGGTGTTCCTCAGGGGTCAGTATTGGACTGGTGATGTTCAGCATCTATGTCAGTGACATGGGCAGTGAGATTGAGAGCACCCTCAGCAAGTTTGCCGATGATACCAAGCTGTGTGACATGGTCAGCATGGATGATCGTCAATCTGATAGCATACAGAGGGACCTTGACAGGTTTGAGAGGTGTGCCTGTGCCCAACATATGAAATTCAACAATGCCAAGTTCCAGGTCTTGCACCTGGGTCAGGTGTAGCACAAGTACAGCCTGGTCAAAGAATAGATTGAGAGCAGCCCTGAGGAGAAAGACTTGGGGTTACTGGTGGATGAAAAGCTGAACATGAGCCAGCAGTGTGCGCTGGCAGCCCAGAAGGCCAACCATATCCTGGGTTGTATCCAGAGACGCATGGCCAGCAGATAGAGGCCACGACTCTCCCCTTCTAATCTGCTCTTGTGAGACCCCACCTGGAGTACTGCATCCGGCTCTGGAGCCCTCAACATAAGAAGGATATAGATCAGTTGGAGTGAGTCCAGAGGAAGGTCGCAAGTATGATCAGATGGCTTGAGCACCTCTCCTTTGAAGAAAGACTGAGAGAATTGGGCTTGTTCAGCTTGGAGAAGAGAAGGTGCCGGATAGACTTTGTAACAGCCTTCCAATACTTGATTGGGGCCTACAAGGAAGTTGGAGTGGACATTTTACAAGGGGACATTTTACAAGGGTCTGTAGTGACAGGACAAGTGGTAATGGATTTCAATTGAATGTGGGTAGATTTAGATTAGATATCAGGAAGAAATTCTTCACAGAGGGTGGTGAAGCACTGGAACAGGTCATGCAGAGAAGTTGTGGATGCCCTATCCCTGGAATTGTTCAAGGCCATGTTGGACAGGGTTCTGATCAACCTGGTCTAGTGGAAAGTGTCCAAACCCATGGCAGTGGGGAGTTGGAAATAAATGATCTTTAAGGGCCTTTCCAACCCAAACCATTCCATGATTCTGTGATTCTAAACTGAACTAATAATGACTGCCCAGGTTCACATTTCACCCTATCCCTGGCAACAAGGTGCTGCTGGTTGCTTTGCCTAGCCGGGTGTCGTGAGCTTTTTTAAGATCCAAACAAGCCAAAATGTAATTACAAGTCAGTAAATAACTGTGTCAGTCAAAAGCCAATCCTGTTGTGATGAAGTTGGAAAGGCAGAAACAAAACCTAATCTTCACTGTCAGCCAGCTGCTAGACCTCACTCCATGATGGAGATGAGTAATCTGATGGATGTTATTTCCTTTCCTGAAGTCTGGAGGCAATGCTGATGACAAGGTAAGACAAGGTATCAAATCTTTGGATGGAAACTGTTAGGTAAAATGAATCCTATTTTAAACTTTTATCTTAAATCTTTTTCCTCTTAAATACGCTGATGTTTTCTACTAAATTTCTCACTAGAACAATTTTTAAAGAACACTAAATTTTATACAGATTTTGCACTGCAGGCAAAGGAACAGGCAAGAAAACTTCACTTAGTTTGCACACTTTAGTTCAGTTTGACCTGAAATCATGTCTTCTTGAACTACAACAGTTCACCCCACAAAATTAGAATTGTAGGCAACCGGGTTTGTTAACTGCCCTGAGCATATTTTACTACATCTATATACCATGTCTTCAGCAAATATCTTACCTGACACCTCTACTTGTTACAAAGAAAAGCCTGATCAAATGAAAAGTCTCATTTACTTCACCTGGTGAGTGTCACATGGTCATGGCCAGCTATAGAAATTCTGTAGCTGCTTTGGTCCTGGAAGAGTCTATGTATATTTGGAAGTCAGTTATGGGAGTGCACTTCATTAAACAGTTGCATCATAGTACAGCAGCATTGTTTGTTAGAAATAATTATTTGCAGACTCCACTAGAATACTGACTTTCTAGAATGATGACATTTCAAATATTTTTGCCTAAATTACAAGGAAATCCAAAATTGTCTTTTAAAGGAAATTCTAGAGGAAATAAATTTCAGAACCATTTTCTTAAAAAAAAAATAATCTTATTTAGACTTCTTTCACTTATCCTAGAAATTTTTAATATCTATACAAAAATATTTATATTGTAGTGGAAAATTGATTTAAAATAAAATGGTAAACATTACTTTAGAAAAATGCTAGATGTTTTGATTAAACAGAATGTTCAAGTGTATCTTTTCAGCAGTACCAGATTTTTTACTTAAGTTTTACACTCCATAATTTCATACATGAAATGGATATCATATAATTTACTTTGTTATATTAAATACATTGATTTGAAAAAAAAAAAAATTACACAGTTCTGGCCTACTCAGCACAGAAGCCAGAATTCAAGATGTAGAAAACAATATAGTATATTCACAGTCTGAATTAAATTCTGATAAGCTTAGTAGATCTTAGTAAGTTTTCATTCTGGTTAGAAATAATTTTTTTAGGAATTATATAAATAATACCTCAGAACTGGAACGGGAATGAATTCCTTATTATAAGAGAAACATACAGTGTTTTGCAAGGTAAATATAACTGTCCTGCTTTCCTACTGAATAAGGGAGGATTAGGTATGTGTTTGAGTTGATTTATTTTTTAATATGCATTTAAATCTGCTATTGGTTTTTCAAAAATGCAAAATATTTCTATTTCATGTTCATCTGTGGTAGCTTACTAGTCTTGTAGATAAATGGGAATACAGTTTTATGACCCACAGATGCAATACAATACTTGCTACTTGCTCAGGAACTACACAAGATCCCAAACAGAAAAAAAAAAAAAAAAGTACTTAACATGTACTTCTGTGCTGGTTGGAATTTGTGTATTGTCATCTAAGATTAAATTATTTAAACTTACTTCATTTAAGATTCACTTGATTTGTTGAGCTGAAAAACATTGACTTGTATCTTGACTGTGTTCATTCACTAACTCTCAGCTCTGCTGAGACGATGTGGCTGACTGAGATGAGCACTTAGCAAGTGTTAAGCATGTTGTATTCTTATGTACTATTTTTCATCAAGATTTTTCTTCTTCAGGATTTAATTTATTCTCTTGCTCACTATATCTTTCACATTTACACCCATGTATTTTTTTTAAGCAGACTGTATCTTTTGCATCAATATTAATAATGGTTTATCGCAAAACATAATGAATCATCTTTTTTCTTCCTCCATACTCCCTCCCCTTTACACTACATCATGTTAATCAAGAAAGCTGAACCAATAATTTAACCAACCCAGCTTGACCCCTTACAAAACAGAAAAAGCTTCCTCTCAAAAGACTGCTAAAAAGAGGGTGCTTTGCAGAACACACATGGGAAGTCAATCGCTAAGCAGTGTCTATCTGGAGAGCTAAATGGTGAAATATTACAAGGCCAGTGCTCTTCTCTCTCATTGTAACAGTCTCCATCTTGAGTACAACTCCTTTTCCCAGGATACTGCATAGCAACCGTCAATATAGAACCTGGTGAACAACAGATTGAATGATGTTAACCTTCACTTAACTATATTAAGAAATTAGAGTAGGAAGCCACAAAAATTCTTTTGCTCTGTGATTTATCACCTTGCTTAGTACATGCAGACCTCCCTCCAGCCTTTCTCAACTATAATCTAGTAACCTGTAATCATCCATTTCTTCTGCATCTTTTTGACTTCGTTCAATTATTGTCAATCCATGAGGTATGATTTTAATTTAAATAATCAAAGCCCTCCTTCTTGTGTATATCTTTGCAGAAATTAATACATTTGCTCAAGTAACTTTAAAAAATCTTCATTAGTGTGTTAAGTGACAAGGATACAAACCAGAAGGGTTATGATCTCTTCAGGAGTGCAGACATTTTGCGGTTCATTCACTTGGCGCACCCATAATACCACTTTTGACTGTCTAAAGTCAAGATAGATCAGCCCACTCACTGCATCTGTTATTTTTTAAGATTACAATATCAGTGAATCAAGGAACAATTTGTACTTGACAATAGGCCAGGCTGTCAATAGCAAATGTAAAGGACCTTTTATCATGAGAAATCAACAGGTCACTTACAGGTTAACCTACACAGGTAAGACCTGAGTAAATCTGGGGACTAAGTGTTTTGAAAAAACACCACCCTTCAATTTTGTTATGAATACTAGAACCTGAGGCATCATGTTCATTTTTATTGAGTGTATCAGTTTTATTCTGCCTATTGACTGCAAATTATTTAATACAGAAGTCAGTGCCCTGCAATGAAAACATACTTTGAGATTCTTTTCTTCTGTAGGACATCAGATGCTATTCTTCTTCCTATTTTGATTCAATGCAATGTCATGCCATTGTAGTAGAGTCAAAGAAAAAAATAGAAGTTTTTCCTGTAAAGAAACAGGCTATCTTATACCACTGAGAGTTCACAGAGTTGTAGATACAGTAGAACACATGTACTGCTAATGTGTATTTTTCTGATGTCAACAGAGAAGCTGAACTTAATAGGACTTAATCAAATTCAGGCGGAGTAATTTGGCCAGGGCAGCTGAGTACCAAAGACATATAAGTTAATCAATTCAATATGCCCTAAATAACATTTGGAAGATGTTCACTTATTCCCATGGGAACCAACTTCACCACATACAATTCTTTTTGACACCTACTTTCCTCAACTGAGCCAAGACAAAGAAAAATCATCTCAAGTGTGTAGCTTCATGTCCTCTCACTATACACAGAATTGAATGAGATACAATTTATGTTTTTCCCTAAACAGCCCTTTTGGCTTCTTCAGCTATAAAACCAGCTCATTCAGTCATTTTCCTAGCCCAGGAATGTTTTTTCAGACTTGCAAAGTTTCCACATCAAGAGCTAAGATTTCAAAATCAAGCCTTTTCTGTTTCTGTTTAAAATATCAACTCTAAGATGTAAGACTCTTGAGTGAGAATTGATCTGGAAATTCTGTTGATGATGGACAAGATAGAACACAGCTTGCCCATCTGCAACTGTATTGGTTCAGCAGTACTGACAAGAAGATAAATGTATTTCTGTCACTAAGCGGAACATGGTATTCGAAAGACATAAGAAAGAGACTTCTGCAAGACAAGAATACAAGTATATACAGTTGACTTTTCTGAGTGCATGCACAGAAAAAGATTTCTCTTCAAGAGTTATCATTAGCAGGTGAGTGTATGCTATTCCTAAAGTAGGCTTGTGAGAGTGTTTTACATTCACATTTTGGTAACCCTTTAATCAGTTCACCTTAATACAATAAGGAAAACACAGTCCTGCTATATACAAGGAAGTCTTAATCACAAGCTAGATTTGTTTTCAGTAAAAGAAAAAAGAAAAAAAAAAGCTGCCAAAATGTCAGGGATAAAAACTAAGTAAAATCAATTTCAAAATACATATTAAAATTGCAAGAATAAAGTCCTTTCCTTGAACATAAAAGATCTAGCCTATTATTTCATAAAATAAATATTTCTTGATACAAAGACATGTTTTACTTCAATACTAAATTTTCAGATTTGTTGCAAAGGTCTCATTTTTTATTGGGAAAATCATAGTGATGACTACTAGCTACCTGCCTGGAAGACTGCTCTGAATTTATCATTTTACCTGCAGGAGACAAAAAAATTGACAAGAGTGTTTTAGACACCACTAAAAAAGCAGGCAAGAAAAGGGAAGTCAGTTTGTTCTTGCTCTTCACCCGTCCCAGTGTTACAGTCAACACAGTCTTGACTTGGGGAAGTACACTTAAATTTGATACACTGCCAATGAATGTAAGCTTTTAATACCTGATTGTCTCAATATTTTTTCCTCAATACCCAGAAAGTTAGACAAATACTCAAATAGACAAACACTTAGGGAACCTTCCCCACTGCCCCTCCCCCAGCCTCAGTTTAGCCCAACTTCTGTCTCTCCTTCCTCCCCTCCTAGCCCCACCTTTCCTTATTTTAGCAGTGAAGAGTGGAGGACGTTATGACTGCTGTGTACTGGTTTCCTTTTGCCAGTCCTTGCTTCTTACTCTTATTTCCCATGGCTACTTGTTTCTTACTGCTCCTCTGTTCCAGCATGGGCTTCCTGTGCCCGTGTCCTGTTGTGGACAATCCATCCACAAGCCACGGTCCCCCAGAGCTATACCTCCTCTGTCAGAGAGCATCGCTCCAGCTACATCTCCAACCATGTTTCTTTCCATGGCTACTCTGGTTTCTCCTCCATTTTCTCTTGAAACAGGTCTCTTGACATTTCAGTTTGAATATATATCCCTTTATAAACTGTACTTTTAGAATAATCTTTAATATACATGAATTTTAAACTCAATTCTTCCTCTCAGACAACAGGGATTAATTTTGTACAATGTGCATATACACTCAGTAAGCCTTCACTGCTCACCCCTGGAAACAAAAGGGTTGTGCTTAACATTGCCACAGTTTGAATAAGTACCCCTCACAAACTTCCCCTCTTGCCTCTGCAAAGGGCAAACCCCAGAAGCTTTCAAGACCTTGAAAACATCCATTGCAAACAGATCTCAGGTTCTGCACCCAAGGGCTTCCCCTGCTGGAGTGGTCAACTCCTAACTTGCTAGCTGCCCTCCCAGCAGACAGGGTCCCCCACAACCCAGCTCTACTGAGCAGCCCCAGTCCCTGTGGAACTCATATGGGAGCACAAGGTAAGCCCTGGGCACCCTATGGCAGTACGCTCGCCCACATCCTCAGAGTCTCACAGCCTGATAAAAATGATACACACATCATCAATACTAAAAGCATGGTGATGTATGGCAATTAGTACTAGAAAACTAAACATGAGATCTTATGGAAGGGGGAGGTGATACTTATTTACAAACCCCTTATGCAAGCTAATTTTATGCATTAACATTCTCACAAGCAGAAGGAAGACGTGTATCCAGCTGGCCTGGCCAAGGTAAACTTCTGTGCTACACAGGAGAAGACATTTGGCAGTTGCATCCTTAGAATAGCTCTGGGTCTTCCTGACTGTCAATAACAAAGCAGTCTTTGGTCAAATCTTGTATAATATTTAGTAGTTACAAGCTGTTAGGGTTGTAATTTTGCTCAGGATCTTGCTTACTTCAGGCTCTGAAGATGTTGGGCCACATTGCTTGACTGCAGTCTGGGATTTTCCCCCTATTTTGGCACATATGCTTGAAATACATGCTTACAGGTTCTTTTTGTTTGGTTGTTTGGTTTCTTGTTCGTTGGTTTTTTTTTTTTTTTTTTTGTGGAGGGTTTTTTTGGTTGTGGGGTTTTTATGTGATGTTTTTGTTTGTTTGTTTTGTGTGGGGTTTTTTTGTGTTTTGTTTTGGTTTGTTTGTTTGTTTGTTTGTTTCCTGAGCAGATAAGAAGGAAAGAACTGGTATTTGTGATGAACTGCAATCTTGCTGCCATCTTCAAGGTATTAGGATAGGACACAGGCTGTTCACTGACAGGCATCGTGCTTTGATGTTTCCTAGTGTTTCCTAATGTTTACTTTAGTCTTGACATAATAAATTTCTTAATTTTACTGCTGGGAATGGTGTTCTGGAAACATGTCCTCTGTTGTTCATACATGGGTTTTAACCCTGTAACCCTTTTAACCCTTGTTTTATATGTCAGTTTTAATGCTTGCACACACATTTCAATTCCAACTTTAGAAATTTTGTTGCAAATTTCTTCACTCTGAAGTATAGAATGTAGGGCAATTCCCTATCTTGCTGCATCTGAAGTGCATCATTAAGTGCAACAGCTGACATTAAACATTAGCCAGCTTAGACAGCTCTCCAGACTGTTTGCATGGCACATTAGTGTTACCAGGTCCTGTGCTTCTTTCTTGTAGTGCCTGATGAAATGGAAAAAGATGTGTCAAATGAAGAGAATCATAGAATGGTTTTGTTTGGAAAGGACCATGGGACACCTCTCATTAGACCAGGTTGATCAGAGCCCCATCCAGACTGGTCTTGAACACTTCCAGGGTTGGGGCTTCCACAGATTCTCTGGGTGACCCATTCCAGTGTCTGACCACCCTCTCAGTCAAAAATTCCTTTCTGATGTCCAATGTAAAACTCCTCACTATCAATTTAAATCCATTACCCCTCGTCCTGTCCCTACCTGCCTTGTAAAAAGGCCTCATCCAGCTTTCTTGTAGGCCCCTTCAAGTATTGAAAAGCTGTTAGAAGGTCTCTCTGGAGCCTTCTCTTCTCCAGGCTGAACAAGCCCAGTTGTCTCATCCTGTCCCCATAGGAGAGGTGGTCCAGACTTCTGATCATCTTTGTGGCCTCCTCTGGACTCAGGTTACGATTAGCTTTCTGGGCTGCCAGCACACACTGCCGGCTCATGTCCAGCTTGTTGTCCACCAGTACCCCAACTTCTTCTCAGGGCTGCTCTCTATCCATTTTCTGGCCAGCCTGTACTTGTGCTTGGGATTGCCCTGACCCATGTGCAGGACCTTGCACTTGGCCTTGTTGAACTTGAGGTTGGCATAGATCCACATCTCCAGCCTGTCAATATCCCTCTGGATGGTATCACTCCCTGCAGCATGTTGACCGCACCACACAGCTTGGTGTCACTGGTAATCTTGCTGATGGTGTACTTAATCCCATCACCCATGTCACTGCCAGAGAGTTTGAACAGTACTGGTCCCAGTACTGACCCCTGAGGAATGTCGCTCGTCACTCTGACATGGAGCCATTGACCATAACTCTTTGAGTGTGACTACCCAACCAATTCCTTATCCAACAAGTGGTTCATCCATCAAGTCTGTGTCTCTCCAATTTAGAGACAAGGATGTCATGTGAGATAGTATCGAAGGCTTTGCACAAGTCAAAGTAGATGACATCGGTTGCCCTTCCTTTATCCACCAAGGTCTTGATCCCATCATAGAAGGCCACCATATTAATCAGGCACATTCTGCCCTTGGTGATGCCATGTTGGATACCACCAATCACTTCTTATTTTCCCATGTGCCTTAAAATCATTTCCAAGAGGTTCTGCTCCAGGATTTTTCTGAGCATGGAGGTGAGACTGAGTGGCCGGTAGTTCCCTGGATCTTGGGTTTTTTTCCCTTTATAAATATGAGGATTATCTTTCCCCTTTCCAATCAGTGGGAACTTCACTAGACCACCACAACTTCTTGAATGTGATGGATAGAAGTTTAGCAACCTGTTGTGGTTTTACTCCAAACAGCAAAATACCATGAAAATGCTCTCACACATCCTCCAACCTTCTCCAGTTGAGGGGAAGAATC
>NW_010263504.1:3442-19499 GCF_000690775.1 Eurypyga helias | reverse complement strand
GGTGTGCCCTGTGCCTCGCAGCCATCCGTGCATCAGCACCGACGGTCAGGCTTCTGCCTGCGCCGTCACGTGTTTCCTCAACAGCTGAGAGGGACTCGGGTGACCTTGAATGCGTTCGACCTCATGCCTTTTTTTTTTTTTTTTTAAAAGAGTATTGGCTTTCCCTCCGCAGCACTGGTAACCTTGTGACTGTGATTTGCCCCCTGACCACCGAGACGTCGAAGTGTAAAAACACATTTTCTGAATGAAACGTGTTAAGTACCAAGCGGACATAAACCAAAACTGGCTGAACTGTGCTGCAGAGGCACACGTACTTGGAAAGAAAGACCTAAGTGAATTTCACTCTGCACGTGAAGGTCATTTCTTCATACACACTGCCAGACCCTACGCAGATGATTGTCCTTAAAAGAAGGTCACATAATGGCTCCTCCTTACACCTAAAATTAGTAGAGGACACGGGCCCTCCACAGTAAAACACCTACAAAAAATGAAGAGCTATTCTAACTGCCTCCAGAAAAAGATGGAGTATTAAGAAACTGCTCCAGGAGAGGTAACGTGACAGTCTCTCTACTTCTTGACTGGGACCAGAATATTATGTTTAGGTAACTGGGAGCAAGCCACAGAAAAACATACGTACGAAGCTGGAGAAATGAAGGAATTGTGTTTGACAACAAAGAACAAGTAAGATTTTCTTCCTAAAAAAAACAGTAACCAATGTTCTGAAGATGATTAAAACACTCAACATCTTCCTCATATCCTAACGCATAAGCACCTGCTGTAATTGCCAGCCCAAAACCAACTGACTGCGCAGAACAGGGTAGGAAGGAAGGCAGCCTATATACAGTTACTGCTAGAAAGAGCTGTAGTGCTTCCAAAACTGTGAAATTCCTTGAGAACTCCCTGACTTCCTGAATTATGTTTAAACTAAAAACCAGAAGCCTGTTGCCCAGACTAGCAGGGACTTACATACCACTTGCTGGCAGTTCTAGGCAGCTGGCTGGTTATGCTTTATGAACTTTCCTTTATACAGATGTCAGGGCATGAGGAGGCCTTGTTGTTACTGTCCCCAGCCGGCAATGTTTGTCTCCTTCTCCCTGACGCAAAAACTGACTGCACATAGAACCAGCTCCACGCAGAACAGGAGATCATTCCTTCAAACCTGTTTTTCTCCGCAATTGCAGCGTAACTGGGAGCAGACACATGGACAGTTACCGTATCCCAGCTGAAGGGTGGCTACTCTTTACCTTACTCCAACAAAAGCAGCATCAGCTTTAATTGCACGCTTACGTTTCTTTGTGGTAGGACAGCAGTCCTTCCACTGACTCCGCAATGGAATACAGTATCTGTTTCAAGTACTGTGCCCAGTTTTAGGCACTAAACTTGTGGAATAACTAACAAAGGATTAAATGAAAACATCAAGTTTTAGTCTAGGAAATAAATATTTTGAAGGGATATTCAAATCTGAAAAAGGTAACAGCCAAGGAGATATCTCACACTTGCTGAGAAACAAGAAAGAATTCATAAGTGATAATTTCAGTAAGGGAAATTCACTGTAGACTGGAGGCAGGTATTTCCTAGAGTGAAGTTAGAAGCATTAGACTGCACTGAATACTCAACTGTCCATTGCTGCAAGTTTTTTAGGAAAAGTTAAGTATCTGTGAGGAACAGTCTAAGTAGAGCTGATCCTGACTTAGAGGAAGGAGAAGGCATGGCCTAGGCACCTTTCTGAGGTTCTTTCCATTCTTTCATTTCTAATTAATATTTCCCTAATATTATGCTGTAAATATTGTACAATTACAACCAGGATAGAAGTGGACTAGACTGTACTGAACAGAGGAAGTAGGTCAGGAGACTACTGTTAGGATACGATCCAAATCTCCGACAAGTTCAGAGACAGCATAGACCAATGAATGGCACATAACAACAACAGATGTCACCTCAAATAATGTTGGAAAAGCATAAAACTGGAGAAATGTTACCAATGGTCCAAATCAATGGACAGGTGTTATGTACAGGGACAGATTCACCTTTAAGTGTGCAAGTTTCCCTGATCTTGTAAGCTTGCCAGCAAGAAAGGATGAAAACACTTGCCAAACTTTTTGCATTGTTGTGGAAAGATTAAGTTTCAAACCAATGTGCTGGTTTTATCAAATCAATTTCAGACTCTTGCACTGATGAATATCACATGAAATGATCTCTCCACTGCAAAATACCACCTTTGTCATATCAATTTTCTTTACATTTGTTTAATTTTGGAGTGAGCTTTTAAAAAGGTTTAACATACACTCCAGTTTCGATTTCAGAATTCTTCAGCTCTTCTCCAATGTAAACTAACACAAAGGGAATAAAATCAGAGTATGTTTAATGTGTTGTGTGATAATCTGTAAGGGTTTAAAATTAAGGAGCCTTGTGTCCTCAGATGTATATGGCATTGCTTATTTTGTGCACAAGCAAACTACAGTGCCATCAATTGCGCATTCAGCGGAAAAAGACCTGAGCCTTTTCCATTAATAAAGTTGAAAACTGGGAGCAGATGAACTGTTCGCCCCATTCTGCATCAGCTATGAGCCACAGGTAGAACTACAGCACCACATTTCATGAACTCATTGCCTCATGTAGTGATGTAAACAGCCTGTGCTCTTTTAATATTCAGCACAGGGGCTAAACTGGTGATGGTGAAGGTCTCACATTATGCTTAGTATTTCAGAATCTGTAGGGTCTTAGAAAACATAATTCAGAAGAAATATGACAGAAATTATAATGTCACCTCCTCAAAACAGGACAAAAAGTAGAAATAAACTGTCCTGCTACTCTCACAGTTAGGCAGTTGGCTCAAGACCTGCTGTCTGCTGTGTTTTATGTTTTTGTTTTAAATCCATGCTATTTATGGCAAAACACATCACACAACAGGCTGAAGGCAGGTATTGCTTTTACACAGTAATGCACTTGCCTTCATACCACACCTACACATTCACTATGTTAAAGCCTACTCTACATCCCTTTACATAAATATACATAAAATATACTGAAATTAAAGTTATTACAAATCAGGAGCTAGGTGGAACATGCAACATCTGTCAGTGAAGTCATGGCATATATTACAGGTTCAGTTTCTAACAGGTGCAACCAAAATAAAGATTTCCTTTTATCCTATCTTTCTAATCAAACCTTGTGAGTCAGTCCAGTTTTCTGCCTAACCTGCAAGACAACAATCCAGGTAAGGCTGCAATATTAAACAAAACTGAGGATGCTTCCAGTTCCTTCAATATTAATGCTTACTCAGTATTTCTGTCTTTCTTTCTGAACAGGAGTAGGTAGAAACTACTTGTTTATTTTAAAGTATTTTCTGATATATTACACTGTGTACCCACAGTCTAGTGGGAAAAAGACTACAAACACATAGCACGCTGAAGAATCCAGGACACAAATGGACTCAGTGAACAAGTCTGCTATACTGACGCACTGCATGTTACACATTTGCATGGCAAATACTTCATGGATTATTCCACAGCTGCCTGCACTTCAAACACCCAGCTTTCTATCACTTCTATGTATTTGTTTAAAAACAGAGAGCCAGGCTGCAATTCTCTGAGTCAGCTTCACCAAACAACTACTTTGTGGTTTAGATACTCTGCCACAGGATCAAAAGCGCTGTGCCCCAACCCTTACAGTTTGAAAACCAATGGAACTAAACCCCCACACCCAAACAAACAAAAAACCTTGCCCTTCCAGGTATGTTATCACCAGGCAACTTGTCCTGTTAATTTTCAGAAACGTACAAGGAGTAGCTCCTCCTCCCTCATTCTGTGGGACTTCCATATCCCTGGTCTGAGGCTAAGCTAAAATAAGCACCAAACAGGTGCAGTCCACAAGTAAATCCATTACCCAAGAACCCCAAAAAAAAAATCTTACAGAGCACTAGTGCTGTTATTCTAATCCAAAGTCAGCCGGCTACAAAGCTTTGGCCATATTTTCCAAAGAAGTGAACACGCTCCTCACTGTCACATCATCTCAATTTACACAAACTGTTTTATGCAATGCAAAGAGTGTAATGAAACAGAGTCCTGGCATAGCTGCCTGCAGATTTATGTTCAAGGGTGTGCTGGCATTCTGCCATGCCTGCTGATATTTCCGTTCAGGTTGCTTTTGCATTTATCCTGTTTCTGTATTAGAGGACAGTCATATTAGTTCTTATTCAATTTTTCCCCTTTGAACATAAAACAAATGCAGTACAGCTTAATAAATTAACATTAAAATATTAGGAACATTTCTTGGAAAAAAAAAAAATCAGATACTGTTGATTTGCTTTAGGTATATTCACCTATCACACATGTCAAAAGGAAAGTACCAAGTCTAGGAGGCCAGTATTTCTTCCTAATTTATTTTCAAAACCGGGAAAATGTCCATACTTTTTTGGTGTATGCAGGGCTTTCGGTAGACACATGTTTAAAATACATTTTAATGCTTTTTCCCCTACTTTATATTTCAGGTCTAGATGACCAAAAGTCAAATGTAACTGTATAATGACAAATGATAGATGTGTAAATCGAACGGGACAAAAGAGCTCTAAAACTGTGTAGAATTCTTATCTGGAAAATGCTATGACAGAGTGTTTAAAAGGGACCCAAAGAGCTCTAGTATTATCAGTTTGATCACAGGAAAGCTAAGCCATACTATGACAACAGCTAGCTAGCACGTCAGTTCTGCCTTCCCCAAAACACTGATGCATCTGAGAGGGGAGACTGACTGCAGATGACAGAGGAAGTGAAGGGCATAAATTTAGTCATATGCCTAAATCTTTGGCAGAGAGAGGCCAAGAAAGATTATATTCAGACCATCAGTTCCTTCCCTTCCCACCCACCTCCTGGTGCAGGCTCCTTTCAATTATGCCTTCTGTGACACCTAAACAAAACTGATTTAATGACAAAAAATTCTGTTCCCCTGCATAGTGCTGAAGCTCATCTCCCCTCTATTTTCATCAAGGGAGAGAAAGATGGAGGAAGGCACTGCGTCTAAGCAGAAACTTGGCTTTGACCGTCTGAACAGCCCTCGTCAGGAATGTTCTTTCACTTCATTGGTGACTAACGGCGCATAGATAGATCTCTTGACCTAAGTGCCAAGGTGAGTGTCCAGGCAAGGCAGTACGAATGCTACCTGGAAAGAGTTGTCTAAACTAGGACATGACTTAGATATCTAACAACAATAGCCAAGACTAGGGAATAAAAGTCAGAAGAATGCAGAGGTGTAGTCTGGTCTTACCAGCCTGCCCAGCCCTGTGGCCAGACTTTGCAATGGTCCAAGTGGTTTCTACAGTTATCCTCTAGTAGTTCTGAGATGAGGTTAGAGATTGTGGTTGCCACCTTTCTTCCCAACTGAAAAAAAAACCCAAACATGCAGCAGTCACAAAACAGTAAGAACCTTTTCCTTCTAAAGCTTTCCCTATCAATACCTCTGTTTCCCAGTGTCCAGCTACACAATTACAACTTAATTTGCAGGTGCATTTACTCTCCACAATTTTAACTGATCCCTGGTAGAGCTCTTGGTGCCCATTTTTTTAGGAAACAAAAGCCTTCAGTGCCTTAGTCAGTAAACATTTTAAATCTAGTCCTTGATTAGTGCTTGGGAGTACAAGCTAGTGAAGATAAAGTACGTTGGACGCGAATCATCTTTTTTCCATGCTGTAGTTTCCACTGTGCAGAGATTTTGTGAAAAAAGGAAAAGTACAAGCTAGTGAAGATAAAGTACATGTTGGACGCGAATCATCAAGGAAAAGCCAGGTAATTTATTCAACTATTAGCTATACAAGAAAAGTTAAAAATCTCATTTCAAATACACTCTTCCTTTGTCTCCATCCACTTTTAAGTATTTGGCTCACTGTACTGCCGCTTATCTTTAACTATCAAACTTAAATATACAAAATGTAATTGGAAAGCATGCAAGTTCACAACCCACTGATTGAGAAATACTGTTCACCATCATGAAACAAAACATTGCAACAAGTGGCAGAGCATTTGGTAGAGAAAACAATGGCTTTTGCTTCTGACTGCTCCCCCATAGACAATTACCCTCATCTCTGTATACATACTGATTTTGTTTGGCTGAATGTCATCACTTTTTTTTCAACTCAGCATTTTTATAAGGTACTTCATAATGCCAACAGGAGGTAAGTGACAGTTTCAAAACAAGCACTTTGAAACACAACAGAATGGCTGACAATTATAAAAGAACCTCTCTTCCTCATTCAGCACTGCCACATCTGAAGAGGAGGAGAAACTGGTAGTCCTATCAGTACTCAGCTGCACAGGTATTTTTCACTTACATTGGTCTGTATTGCCAGAGCTTAAATGCTGACATGAAATTCCTATGAATATTAATGATTACAAATTAGGTAATAACAGGAACCAGACTTCCTACGCCTGTATTTGGAAGAGGAAAAAAAAGGCATCTCTAAGAAATATTCTAGCTGGACATACATACCTCCAATCCAGACAAAACTGGCTTACTCCTCTAATGCAGGAGGGAATGCACAGTGTCCATCAGAGGGTAGGAAGGACATAGAGCTTTTATTTTCATTCTTCCGAACTAGTCCACAGATGGGAATCTGTGTGCAAAACAGAAACACAACACACTTTCGGTATTTATCCTCAACCACCTTCAGTAGCAGGGAAGTGTATGTCTCAATGAGCATTTACGCACAGGGTTAAGTCCAAACGCAACAACTAATCTGGTGAAAACTTTAGTGCTTGAACAACATGACTTTGCTTTCAGAGAGATAAACCAAAGATTTGTTTAGGTTTTTGATGCTAGAAAAACATTTAATATGTCCTTGTGAGATTAAACTGAAACACAGACAATAAAACTCAAATGCTAATCTTTTTAAAAATATCTTTTTTATCCATGTTTGCAAAGAACAAGAGTCTTGCATAGGAAGGGGCTGTGCTATAAATGACAAATTCGTTCCTAAAGGCTCCAGCTACCAAGTAACAAAGAAGGGAAACAACCAAACATCATGTTAACATTGGGTTGGTTTGCATAGTTACATCCTTTGATATTTCTGGGACTCGTGACCTTTAAGAGTAAATATTACAGTGAATAGTCTGTTCTCTGCAGTGCATTTTGTTTTGTTCAGGAGGCCAATTTAGAGCTTTCAGGTTTTCACAAGGTCAATACAAACTATGCACACACAAAAAAAAGAAAATCAGAACTAGGATCAGAGAGTTCTGTCTTCTCATTAGATACATTGTGAAAAAAACCCACCCACATACCAAGAGAAAGTAACTTCCAGGGTCTCTGCCACATGGAAGGCAAAGTGCATTTCACTGCAGGAACTTCAGTATCACCAAAATATTTGTTTTCCTGTAGTAAAGTATAACTAATACGAACACACACTTCATGTACTGGTAATTTAAGACTCAAAAGAGACCATCTGGGTCATCAAAACAAGTTCTTTGAATTAATGATTAACCTAAAAGGGTCTAAGGAACATATGCCAAGTACCATGGAGCAGCAAAGATTTTCTATTATCTTGTAACATATGACTGAACACCTTGGGACCAAACCATTATTTGACACTCACACATAAAGCCCTAACTATACAAATGCATTGTTCTTTTCAATCCAGAATGTTAAATCAGACTTCTTGATCTCATGAATCCTGCTAACCAAATTTGTTGTATTTATCCTTAATTTTGACATGGAAGTCAGGTAGAGAAGATACAGAGTTAGTTTTCATGCCAGCCATTTCACACATGGGAAGAGAAAACAAAAGCAATGTGTATCTCCTGTACAACAGGAGGCAAAGATACCTTTTTTGTTTACAAAATTTCCATCCACTGAAAATAGAACCGATAGGGCTAAGACATCAATCTCATACTTTTTGCCTGACTGCTTGTACTGGTTTTGAATGAGGCAGAGTTAATTTTCTTCATAGTAGCTAACATGGGGCTGTGTTTTGGATCTGTGCTGGAAACAGTGTTGGTAACACGATGATGTTTTAGTTATTGCTGAACAGTGCTTGCACAGAGTCAAGGCCTTTCCTGCTTCTCACCCCACCCCAGGGTAGAAGAGCACAAGAAGCTGGGAGGGGACACAGTCAGGACAGCTGACCCCAACTGACCAAAGGGATATCCCACACCATATGATGTCATGCCCAGCATATAAAGCTGGGGAAGAAGAAAAAAGGGAGGTGTTCAGAGTTACGGCATTTGTCTTCCTAAGTAACTGGTACACATTATGGAGACGGCTGAACACCTGCCTGCTGATGGGAAGTAGTGAATGAACTCCTTGTTTTGCTTTGCTTGTGCACATGGCTTTTGCTTTGTTTATCTCAACCCGTGACTTTTCTCATTTTTACTCTTCTGGTTCTCTCCCCCAACCCACCAGGAAGGAGAGTGAGCAAGCAGCTGTGTGGTGCTTAGTTGCCAGCTGGGATTCAACCCTGACACTGCTCTAAAAGTAGCAAGCACCAATTGATATACTTTTCCCCCATTTATAAAGTTACATGTCTCCTTTGGAATTTTAAGTATCTTATCTTCATTCTATTTCCTCCCAGAAGGAAAGGGGAAAAGAAAAAAGAAAGGGGAAAAGAGAAAAAGCACACAAGCTAGAAATGAAGGTACAGCTATGCCATCAGATGAAGGTATAAGGAAAATATTGCTGCAATGGTTATGAGGCATTAGTGTTCATAGACTGCAAATATAAAAGAATCCCCACAAATTACATCATCTAGTATCCATTCACAGGCACAACTGCAATCTAGTGTAAGCTGGAATTGATGCGCCTGACCTAAGGTCCTAAATCAAGAACAGTTGTCTGATTTATCACCTCCTTATTATTGCCATTTTTCAGACCTTACTTCCTCCCAGAACATGTAAGCTAAACAATGCATACATAAACCAAGCCATTTTTGGTGCAGATTGATTTTCAAATTTTGAGGCAAATGCAAACAGCACTGGATTGACACACCATGACTATTATCATAGGATTAGCAAAGGCTACCTTATCAATGAAAACATTGTGGGGGGAGGGGAAGAGACATCTCTCTCCTGCAGAGAAAGATCAGGCTGGAACCCTAGTTTCAGTGAACTAAAGGTCCGTGGTTTTTGGTTTCAACCACAATTCTCCACTCTTACTTACCAAACAAGTTTAAATTTTATTATAAGCAGATTGATTTCAGTCACAGCACGGACTGCCATAAAGAAAAGAGAAGACGACATAACATAGTTCTGAATTTAAATACTTTGCACTTATGTAGTGCTCTGTACCCACAGATCTTCAGACACTTCACAAACTGTGAATAATTGCTCTTCTCACCTCCCATTTAAGGAAACACAAGCAACAATGCTAAAAAGAAGAAATAGTGACAGAGCTGAGAAAGGACTTGCAGACAGGTCTCACCTCCAAACTGAAACCCTTATTTGGATTAGTTTGACCCAAAATGGAAATTAAAATACCCATGTCCCCTATATGAAAAATGTAATTGCAGTATTACAGAGTAATTCTCAGATTTTTAATGCATTTGCCATGCAGGATCAGTGTTGAAATGGAAATCTGGAAGAATTCTGTTTGAAAAACATCAGAATATCTTCATTTTCTTAAAAGGAATTCTCATTTTTCTCAGCCAGTCATAGATTCAAGAAACAGCTTCAGAGTCCCAGAAGATGTATTCTCACCAAAACTGGCTATCAATCTAACGATGCTTGGGTTGACCAACTAGCAGTCAAACTTATGTTTCATCAGACAGAACATGCTGTCTTTCATTTGATATGGCAGGACCATGGAAAGACTCCTCCTTCATGCTGCTTATTGAAAACAGGATCCATTTAGGTTTAAAAATCAAATAAGCACAAAAACCTACCACCCTGTCTTGTCATTTCAGCAGTTTAACTCATCAGTATTAGCCTCTCTTGTTGAAGCTCCTTGAGCTATTATAAACATATATTTTCACTTTACTGACATTTTGCTGTTCTGCTTGTAAAATGCAATTAAAATCTACCTATTTATCTTTGCATTTACATAAGTTATGCCATTTGGCTCTTACCAGTGTGATCAAAATTCTAGGCACACAGGTTACTGACCTCAAAATCCTTGCTTGACATAATTTGTGTTATTCTTTACGTCAATATTAACTTCATCTGTTGTCTACTGTATTTACAACTGAACAAGATAAAGCGAATAGAAACTACTATTCAACGCAGCTTTCTTAAGACATTCTCTTGTCTCAGTACAGGAATGATTTCAGCTATACTAGGAAATAGACTACTTTTTAAGAATAAGGATGTATAGGTATCTGCAATGAACATGAATAATTTCTAATGTTACTAGAAACAAACTCCCAATTTAAGTATCATAGTTGATAATCAAGAACATCTCATGAAAACGTGCCTAAGACTTTCCTCTTCATTACTTCAGCCGAAAATCATTCAGACTATTATGATAAAATTGTGTTCTATATTTTCATTGCATGATGAACGTCCTCATGGAGGTAACATCTGACTTCCTCAGGGAAGAGTGTATGTATAGCCAAATGAAACTGGGTTCCCAGCAACCAGTGACATTGCACTTCGATATGAGTTAATGACACAGAGGAAGGACAGGAACAAACAGAACTTAGGGGGAAAGGGGAAGATGAGCAACAGACTTGCCTAATAAGACGCCAGCAATCCCAAGTTTGTAGTTTGTGTTCTCTTCCCATTATAGGGGGGCATCGTCATTAGTGTGGTTTCAACAGATCAGACCTTCATTATGATACCACCTTACAAACTGCAGCCAAAGAGGAGTGGGGAAGGTGGGGAAAGAAAAAGAAAATAAACAGAGGGTCACAGCCAACAATACCATGCTATATTAATCCCAAGCAAAGATGGCATGGAT
Source organism: Eurypyga helias (assembly GCF_000690775.1). Taxonomy (NCBI): domain Eukaryota; kingdom Metazoa; phylum Chordata; class Aves; order Eurypygiformes; family Eurypygidae; genus Eurypyga; species Eurypyga helias. Next base: position 8,630 of record NW_010263504.1, on the reverse strand, counting down.
CTTCCCATCTGCCCCATATCAATGTTCACCATAATATTCATCAAACAATTTATTAAGAATTCTAAGAAGTTTATTCATAGGAATGTTCCTGTGATGAGGCTTTAATAAATCAGTTCCTGGATGGAAAGAAATACATACTGCATTAGATTTTCTTTGTCCAAGTTCACTGTTGAGATTCTTGATGACCATAGCTTCTTTAGACACCCAGTAGCTAGCTACACCATCCACCTAAAACCGAAAACAGAACATCAGATAAAAAAAACTTGGCATGTGTTACACTTCCTCTAGCAGCACTGTGGCATAATCTGCAGGGTATAGATACATTTGTTATACCTAAAAATCAAGCCTCATGTTTGTTTGTAACAGCAATAGCCATCTGATTAATACAATAATAAAGCTATAGCAACTATTTCTGAGTCACTTGGATAATTAATTTGCCAAGAGCATGAGTCACCCAGTTAGAAATGAGAGAATGACTCATTTCTAACTTTATACTAATATTATCCTTAAAATAAAAGGATTTCTCTCTTATCTCTAAATTGTTGCATGTTTCGGTTCTTTTCACAATGTCAAAATCTGCTTTATATAGAATATTTGGATTAATTGTTGGAATAATTATTTTCTTTTTATAATGCTATCCACTCAGAAAGGTCTTAGGGTGCTTTATAAACGTGGGTGAATTCTTCAGTGTATCCACATATACGATGAAGCATGGTAGCATGACAGTGCTTGTTCAGATGCACAAGTTCAGATGCACAAAACTGAATTACTAACAATGGAATTTCACCATTCACATCTCAGTTTTTGCAGAACGGGGTTTATTCTATCGGCCAGTGCTTGGTCACACTCACGGTTTCAGTGGAAACCTGTCAGTTTCTTCAGATTTCAGCTATGAGCAAACCTGGCCTGTTTCAAACCTCTTCAGTGCTTATCCACGGCTGCAGCATGTGACAACATCAGGGCAGCATCAAATTAAGAACTGTATGTTGAGCTATGTTTGGAAATGCTCTCTAACTCTGCAAGCCTGGATATGCCCCAAGGCTGCAATCCAGCAAGCCACCTGCATATTTGACTCCCTGCTGAAGAACTGCGAAAGTGGCAACTTCACAAGCAATTTATTCAATACAAGACTGCCTCATAGAAGAGTATCAGCTCTGCCCTTTTGTTCCGCCAGCATTTCTGCCTGCTCTTCTGCTGTCCCAGCACCTGTTGGACCACACAGATCTACTTGCTGCCTTGGCTGAATGTAATGGTTATGTGTTTAAAAAAATTAGCTGTTCATTAATCCACCTTTTGAGAAGCAGCTGAGACTTCATGAGTTTTCATCATCTTTCATCTTCCCCCACTTTTAGGGAAGAAGACTGTTTCTTTTCAAGGACTGCAATGAGCACTGTAGTCCCATTCACAGCACAAACACATGCTCTTCTTTTCAGGACTATGACTTAATTCTATGCAGGGCAGATGTCCAACATGTATTAAGCCCCCTGCCTTCTGTTTTTCCTACAGGATAGGCAATGACCATCTGAAAAGCTAACAAAGCATAAGCTTAACAAAGAAAAAAAAAACACAAGAAAAAAGATGAGCTCAGATCAAAACAGGAAATGCCCTGATCCATTTACTATTATTAAAAAGCCATTATTTCCATGTCCTTTAAAGATTAAGTCACTGGTTAAGAAATTTGTTTTCTAAATGTTCATTTCTCACCCTTTTGTCATGCTGTAGGATAACTGTGTACCCAATATTAGACATTAATTTTGATATCTAAACTAAGAGGCTAGTGAAGAAGCTGTACTGTGTAACATAACTGCACTTTCAGAACAAGACTTGAACTTAGGCCTGAAACTATTCTGAGCATTTCTCTCCACTGGCTCTACAGGAAGCCCAAGTTAAAACATTTGAAGGTCAGTGGTGTGACTATCCCACTCCAATCACACCTTCACATGAGGTCAAGGAGAAGCCCCACGTGCCCAAAGCCATGATGACATTCCGAGGAAAGGCACATAATGTCAGAGAACGGCACTAGTTTCTGGGATGAAGACAGACAGTTGACACTTGCCAAGAATAAAAGCAACTCTGTCTTGGGTGTCAGAGCCAGAAAGATGAGTAATACTACCCTGGAATACTGTAATGACCACACTGTAACATATCCTGCTCCTTGGATTTAGCCCATGTTTCATGAGCAGTAAGCTTCTTGCTCTAGAATCAAGTCTTTTTGAGACACCTTGTATTTCTGAGACAGTGTCCAGTGTTCTGGCTTCTACACAAAACTTGCATACATATATGTCCACACACACCTTTAGAGGAAATCTTTCAGTTTCTTCAGCTATCCGCTACATATCTGACACATCTTTAGACATATCTGGGTATCCCGGCATGCTTCCCTCTTTCAGAATTGTGTTACTCTAGGTATGCATTGACTTCATGTTCCAATTTATTTATCTTGTTAAGTTTCTAGTAAGATGACAGAGCAATAGTTGAGAATGTAACAACCAACGTCTTCGGTAAAATTTTCTGTGGCTGTTCTGAGGACTCTGGGATCATTAGACAGCTATTTACAGCCTGCCTTTTGCGTAATACTACAAAACAAGAAACAGTATTCTTAAAAAAAAAAAAATCCTAAGGGTTAAAGCTTGAATATCTTACACCATGAAAAATTTCCATAAGCAGCCTGTAACCAAAATAAAACTTCTGAAACTTCAATTGAAATAAAACCTAAACATATGTTTCATTTCAGGCAAGCCAATCCTGATATTGTGCCTTTAATTATGGCTGCCCATATTGGTATTTATACAGGTCTGTGGATGATCGAAAAAGAAACAACACATGGAGATAAATAAAGTTTTACAAATAAGATTTGGATTTAATCCCCAGCCCTTAGTCAGGAGGTTACAAGCTGTTGTGGTTTAACCCCAGCTGGCAACTAAGCACCACACAGCCACTCACTCACTCCACAGTGGGTTGGGGAAGAGAATTAGAAGAGTAAAAGTAAGAAAACTTGCGAGTTAAGAACAGTTTAATAATTGAAATAAAATAAGTAATAACAATTTATAATAATTGTAATAATATGATAACAAAAAGGAAAATAACAAAAAGAGGGAGAAATAAAACCCAAGAAAGACAAGTGATGCAAATGAAAAAAATAATTGCTCACCACCAGCTGATCACTGCCCAGTCAGTTCCTGAGCAGCTTTACCCCTAGTTTATATGCTGAGCACGATGCCATATGTCATATGCCGTATGTCCCCTTTGGCCAGTTGGGGCCAGCTATCCTGGTGGTGTCCCCTCTCAGCTTCTCATGCTACCCCAGCCTCCTCACTGGCAGGGCAGTATGACAAGCCTTGACTTAGTGTAAATACTGCTCAGCAACAACTAAAACATCAGTATGTTATCAATACTATCCTCATCCTAAATCCAAAACACAGCACTGTACCAGGTACTAGGAAGAAAATTAACTCTATCCCTGCCAAAACCAGGACACAAGCTAACACACCACCTACAAAAAAAATTATTAACATCATGTATGTCACAAAATGTCAACAGGCCTAGTCCCAGACTTAGATCTAAAAAGACATGATGCAAATATTTGCAGAACTTCGGGACAGGTTTAGGGGAAAAAAAAAAAAAAGGGCATTTGAGGTAATCAAACAAAATCTGGATATTTCATGAAATATAAGCACCATATACAAAAAAAAAATTCTGAAGTACCCAATGTTCCTGGACTGTATCTGTCCTTCTGTATCAAAAATACTACTCCATTGTTATGTCCAAAGGATATAAGGACTGGAAACGCATCGGAAAACTAAAACTCAAGATCCTGACTATGTGAAAACAGTGGCAAAACTCATACTGCCTTTACTAAGTACAGGGTTCAATTTATTATTCCAGCTGTAGAGCCACTTCTAACAGTATGCCCTGAGACATCAGTATAATGTCGACTAGGAACGAAGAACATTACACACTTTGTCAGTACCACCTGTCAGTATTCCTACTTGTGGATTCTCTGTCAAGGTTTACAATTATGTGATTACCAGTAGCTCAGAAATGTCTGGTTTACATAATTCAGCATGATCACAATACAAACTGAGACAGTGCACTGGGTCTGGTTGGGATGGAGTTAATTTTCTGGGACACATCACAAATGCCCCAGAAACTTTATTCAGCAACCAGTTCTATGGAAAAGCCATCTCTGCAGACATGTTCTTAGAAGACAGCAGACAATTTAAGAGTACTCATATTTTGTCATATAAATAAGCTTTCACAAAAAAACCCCTTTGACTGTATATTTTTTTAAACAACAGTTTTACACATTCACAATATGTATCTTAAACACCCGATAACTAACTACATTGTTTGGTACATGACTATGAATTGGTCAGACAAAACAGCTGGTATATTTATGGGACAAATAATTGTGTCACAATTTGAAAAGGGTTCTTATTATTTTCTCCAATGAAGGGCACTGTTATATTGACTAGTATTTTATTGTGGTGTTTGGCCTGATCAGCCAACTCATCTCTAAATCCTTCAGCCCCTTTCAGCAAAACACTTGCCAGAGTTACAGAAAGACCCTAGAACAGGCAGAATTAAAAAAAGTAGAATCTTTTTGCCCTCCAGTTAGTAAAGCTTCAGTTTCCTTCGGTAGTAAAACATACATGAATATATATACACACACACATACACAAAATATTTCTCAATTATTATTCATTTTGACAGCTTATTAAATTTGACTCCAAATTGACAGTTCAAATGAGTAGCGTATATCACAGAAACTTTTAAGGAATGTATTTTATTATCATGTATGCTGTGATGATGTTCAAAAGCCCCTAGAAAACATATTTTCAGGAGCTGTTCAAATTAAAATAACCTGAGAACCTACATACACTCATCACTTGGTAAACATAATGATCCAAGAGACACCATTATGTCTTCAGGTACATTTTAAGCCTATTGATGACAGGTAGAAGGATCTGATTTCAAAATGCTGACCTTCAAAAAGGTGATTATTTATATTACTGAATTACAGAGAATAATCTATTTTGAAACTTTTTGGCTGAATTACAAGATTAAAAGGTGGGTTACAGCTGAAATGATCTCTTTAGTTCATCAGATAATTATGCAATAATTCAAAGAAGGACAGAAGGAATTACCAGAGGGTTGAGGGAGAAGCAAGAAGAAACAGTGACAGCTT
>NW_010263504.1:0-3411 GCF_000690775.1 Eurypyga helias | reverse complement strand
ACTCTTTCCAAAGGGGTCTTGAGTTACGCAAACTGAACAAAATACATCTCAGTCAATATATTTCAAATTTTCTCCTATGTAAGACAATACAGTTCCTGCTCAAGGAGTAATACTATGTTTGCCATGCACACGTTTTCAAATGAAGATATGAAGATTTAAAAACAATAAGCTGAGCACATGTTGGATATTTTCATTACACAAAACACTGGCATAGGACGAGGTGGCGTCACTGCGCCTATGAGAAGCACACACAGAGCAGTACCTAAACAAGCCTTCTTAAACACAACCATGTCTCCAGCTGCGAGCTAGAATCTCTTCTCAACGAATGATTTTATAAACAACCATGACCACAGAGCGCAGGCAACCCCAACACCTTACTTGCTGGAGCAGCCTTCTGTGGAGGGGTTGGCCCGAGAGCCTGGCAGGTTCAGAGTGGTGGAGGGAGAGCTGCGGCCTCGCTCCCCACTAAGCAGGCTTTGGCCAGCACTGTGGGGTGAGCAGGGCCGATAGGGCCTTTGTCATGGAGCCAAGATGCTAAGTCTGGATGTCACCACAAGCCTTAGGCTCTGGGCCATATCACCTTGCCTCCCATAATTAATTTGATCTATGTTCATGTCTGTTTGAAGGAAGGAACAGTCAGCTTACACAGGATGGCAAACCTGAATATTTGTTTCCTTGCAGGTGACCAGCTCTGTGCCGCTGGGTTCAAGGGAGAGCTTCAGCATATGCATACTAAAGCACAAAAATTACACTGACACGCCTAAGCCATTTTTCTCCCAAGTCTGTGCCTTTAAAACCGGTCTTGAGCAGGAAACAAGCAAGTAGGAAAAGAATCAAAAGTCAGCCATAGAGAAATTATATTGAACAAACTGGAAAATGTGAGACTGAAGAGGCAGCTTATTGCTTAAAAGAGATGCTAAAGGGAAAAAAAAAATACCTGTATTAATAAAGAAAAATCAGCAAATGAACAGCCTGCCAAGTCATGAGTTCATAAAATCAGCTGTATGCATCAGCAATAAATAACATCACCTGAAGGCAAGTGATGGGAGTGGGCCAGTGAGGGTACCATTAGACAGATTTAAATTAAAGGAAGCATGAAATGCATCCACAGGACTGTGCAAACAAGATAAATGACAAGCACTACCCTGAAAGGTAGGGGTGAAAATGGGCTGACACAGCAGATGACCAAGAAGATAACATGACACACCATTTTCCTCCAAGACACCTGTGTGACAACGAATGGGAGCTTTCTGTGCCAGTTAGCTCCAAACAAACCCTGTAGAAGAAGGATTTCACCTCTAACCAGGATGGGAAGACAGCGCTGTCAGGGCATGGTACAACAGAACCAAGAGTGGCAAAGGGAAACTTTGTTAATTCCCTGCAGAAGGCAAGTTGAGTACAGAGATGCTCAACCCAGTCCTGGTTTCCCTGCTGCTCAGACGCACTGAAGGATGCTGAGCCAAGTCCCAGCAGTGTTGACTGTGTCTCCACTTCTGACAGCAATGTAAAAGACAGCTGAGATGTGCTACCTACATACCATATGACTATCCATAACTTCTGAATCCTGTCCCATATATAAGCAGCATAAGTTTTTAAGGGTAATGGTGAGTCATAACAAGTCATTTACCAAAAAATCTTTTGCACTTGGGGAGTGGCAACCTTGTTTTAAGTTTCTTTGAAAAGAAATGTAATTCAATCGCAGGGGCTAATGACTTAACAGTTTTGGCAGCAGATACTGTTGTTGCAACTGCCTGTCCTTGCACAAACCACTTTAAAGAGAATATATTGGTGGAAAGCCATAAAGGTTATTTACATAGATGGATTTTCATCATCTCCCACTCCAAAACAGGCTGGACTGGTTATGCTGATCTAATGCTGTTTTTTAACATGGTTTGTATGAGGCTAGGAGCACATGTCAGATTGTGTTTTATTTTGCTCTTTTAGTATATTGATGGTAGTCCTTTGAGATACTAGTTTAAATTATGTAGCATGTGCAGTATTATTAAAACCGTTTCAAAAGTTTGATAATCAAAAAACCCCAAAATACTGCTTGTACCATAAGCTTTGTTATGCCACAACTTAGCAACAACCATTTGCTGCGGGAAATATCTCCCAACTTTTTTAGAAACATACCTTGCAAAATATTCTGAGAATTCTTTCCAACAAGTGAAAAGGAACAACTTTCAGGTTTGTTCCCAAGAGCTATTTTTTTTTTCTTTGAGAGCAATTCTCAAGGGTGGTTTGGCATTAGATTAGTTCAGTAAGTTTAACTTTACTTTTCTGTTCAGGATAGAAACTCAGATACTTCAAAAAAATTAGCAGAAGAATAAATTTGAAATTGTTTGCCAAATAAAGTCGAAAATGTCTTGCAGACAAAGTTGCATCATTTTTCTACTGTTAAAACAGATCAACTCTTGCAACATGGCCTGCATCCAAACTGAAATCAAGTACACATCTTTCAGTGATACAACGTAGCCTCTGTTTAAAGAAAGATGGGAATTAACCTTAAAGACAACCTCATCAAAGCAGCTAACATACGATCTATGTAGAACTATTATTTTACACATTTGCTTGCACTAGCTGGCATTCTTTTCTTCAAATGAAAGACAAATGTTTGGTTTTGGTAGTTACTGACTACTTTCAAGTTACTTTTCCTTTTATTTTAATTTAAAAACCAGACATTCCTTATTAAAGTTCAAAGATTTTCTCTTCAGACTCAGAAAGGAACTCATGGTGATTTTTGTTACCGAAATCTGTACATTTCCATACCCTGACATTCTAGAAAGAGATGATCTGTTTGGCATCATGACACTGTTTTGAAAATAAAGCCAAAAGATTTATCTCATGGCTGTTTAAGAATTAAGTCCCTATCACGCAAACCTGGTACCAAACAATAATTTCCACAGCTGTCACTCTGCCAGTATTGTAACCCAGCGTGAGGAACAAGCACTGCCCTAACGTAAGGCTGGAGTTTCCCAATGCTGCTGATGCCTGCTCTGATACAGGGCACCTGCCGCTAAAGCGGGTCACCTGGCCTCTCCCCTTTCACTACTTGCAAGCAGTAATTATCCTGTTTACATACAGCTTACGAAGCCTCAGCTTGTATCTCAGCCTGCAAAACGCCCCTAGGAAATAGTATCACTGAAATCACCCAAGCTAGCGACAAGCTCGTACTTACATCCTTCTGCCAGACCGGCAAAACCCAGGCACTGCAGACGGCGCGGCGGGCAGGCAAGAGCAGGCCGCGGGGCAGCCGGCCGGGACCAGGGCGCCTTCCCGTGGCACTCGAGGTCCTGCTGCCCCTGAGAGGCCAGGCCCTGATAGCTCTGAGTGCGTGCACGCAGAAGTTTCGGTAAACCCTCTCTCGTAGCCCATCTCAGCTACAAAACCCAGCCGCTACCCGAGAGGAAA
>NW_010263503.1:6561-37846 GCF_000690775.1 Eurypyga helias | reverse complement strand
GCAGGGTTGCTGGTGACACCCGTGTGGCACACCGAGCGCTCAGGGCAGGCCGCAGCACGTGGCGTCTGTCGTGTTTGGTGCTTGCCAGTGGCCAGTTAGCAATTTATCTTTTGTAATCAATCTCTTTTTGCCATAATTATGACTTTTGAGACACCTTTCCTATGATGAAAGGCTGCAAGAATTGGGCTTGTTCAGCCTGGAGAAGAGGAGGCTCCGAGGAGACCTCATTGCAGCTTTCCAGTATCTGCAGGGGGCCTACAAGGAAGCTGGGAGAGGACTTTTTACAAGAGCCTGTAGTGATAGGACAAGGGGTAATGGGTTTAAATTGAAAGTGGGGAGGTTTAGATTAGATATCAGGAAGAAGCTCTTCCCAGAGAGGGTGGGGAGCAGTGGGACAGGTTGCCCAGAGAAGCTGTGGATGCCCCATCCCTGGAAGGGTCCAAGGCCAGGCTGCATGAGGCTTGGAGCAACCTGGTCTGGTGGAAGGTGTCTCTGCCCATGGCAGGGGGGGAGGAACAAGGTGATCTTTAAAGTCTCTTCCAACCCAGACCATTCTATGTTTCTGTGATTTGTCCCTTTCCCCGTGACATGTAGGTGGCGGTGTCATCTTCTGAGTTTCCGGACTGGTGCCTGCCGTTTACCCTCTCCAGAGCAGCGTCTTCCCCCTGGCCAGCAGACCAGCCAAGCTGTGAGGCAGGACCCATCACTAGGGCACGTCTGCTGCAGAGTGCCTGCACTTACCTCTTGAGACAGCAAGTGAACAGCCACACACTGACAGCGGTTAAGCTTTAGGAGGCACTAGGCTCCAGTCCAGCTACCCTAGTTCTTCTATACAAGCGCATGTGAGAGCAATAGTACATCATCAGCAACGTCTTAGTAACCATAGAGGAAATGAGCGTAGTCAGCAGAGGCGTTTTCCCATTTTAGTAGTCATGATTTAGTTTCAGACTTAATAGTTCAGTGGTGCCAAGACTGAGAAGGCCGGAAGGAGAAGGCCGTTCTGCATCTGCCACTCTTGCCCAGTTCCTCGGTGCTGAGCATCTTGCGGTCCACTTGTAGCGGGAGTGACTGTAGTTACACCTGAGCTTGTTGCTTTGATTGTGAGCAAGAGATTTTTTTTTTGCTTCCCCCCAGTAAACACTGTATGTGAGACATTAACATTTCCAAACACACATTAAAAGAGCACTTAGCGATGTTCAGCTGGTTGGATCGCTCAATTGGTTGAACAAAGCTAACCCTGTAATTTGCATAAAGGGTGTCTTGCACATGAATGAATATGAGGGAGTGTGGTATGATGTGTTCTCTTTGCTGGACTGGTATGATGTGTTCTCTTTGCTGGACTGCTCCTTCCGGTGTCCTCGAGCAGATGAGTATGAGAGCAGATGGGTATGAAAGACGGTAATAGCCACAGAGAAATTATTTTTTCTGTTTAGCCATTCTAAAATGTTTATGTTTTTATGTGGCTCATATGTGTAGCAGGAGGCCAAAGGGCACCAGAATTGCAGTTTTTCTCATTCAGTCTGTTAGCGGGCTTTACGGAGTCCTCCGCCCAGAGATCTACACTTCTCATGAGACCCTCTGTGGAGGGGCTGGGGTAGGCTTAGTTTGGCTCGCGCTTTGTGTGGGTTCTCTAAAGAAAAGAAGGGGCAGGGAGGCAGGTGTGAATGTAGGCAATGTTCATTCGGAAAAATAATCAGCAGGATTTTTGGTGTTTGTTAATAACCATCGATCTCTGCACTGCAGGTGGGCCCTGTGGTACCAAACCTGTGTATGGATAGTTCCAGAGTACTGACAGGGGTTTGGAGTTAGTTCACCTGACACTTCCCTTCCTTCTGCAGAGGTTAACTGACGTGGGAGAACACCTCTGGCAGAGAAGTCACAGGATGTTTTCTGAAATGCCCTTGGAGCCGTCCTCCCTCTTCTGCTAGATCTTAAGTATTACTTCATGCAGTAGGTTCTAGGCAGGACTGGTGCTGAGCTACACAAAACCCAGCTCTGAGGCTTTTTCTCTGCCTTTGATTCCCCACCCACCTTTCCTCCTTTGCAGAAAATTAGCGTCCTGGCTTGCCTTCACCAGGTAGGGGAGAGCCTTGCTCTCTCTCAGAGCCTGAAAGCCAGACTCTTAGGTGAGGCCATGTTGCCATCCAGCTCACCTTTGCAATGTATTTTTGTTTGCAGAGCATGAGGAGTTCTTCATGGCTCCTTCCTGCACCTAGTTCTTCTAGTCTGAAATTCAGTTCAGTTTAGACATCCCTTCCTCCTCCTTTTTCCCCACAGCTACAGTTGCTAAAGTGATTGACAAATTTGAGGATGAAACTGCAGATGACATTTTCCCCGTGGGTAATATACGAAAAAAAGCTTCGGTCTCTCTCTTGGAAGCTGATAAAAGGTACTGTGGAAAAGCTACATCTCGCAAAGCCTTGCAAGAAGAGCTCTGGGGAGATGCTCTGTCTGAAGAAGGATCTGGTAAGAAATCTCATTGCTTCTTTCCCCTTTTCATTGGACTACTCAGAGTTTGATGTTAACTGAGCTAGTGCCATCTGGACTGAGATAACAAAGTTTAGGTCCCTGTTACAGGTCAATAAGCAGCTACAGTTAAGTTGAACATCTTCTTGAAGTGCCTTCCTGAAATTCAGGCCGTATTTTTTGGTCTGAGAGGAGGTCACTTCTACAGATGGAGGAAAGAATGTGATGAAGTGTAAGGTGAGGTGCAGTGCACTGACCGAACATTGTGCGAGGGAAAAGAAACAGCTCCCATTTTTAAGCAAATAAGTCTCAGGGTCTCCAAGTATGTGCAGATTCTCATTTTTGCATATAGCAAATTTTGACATCTTGTTTGCTTACTTCATTGTTTCGTGGGAAAACTGAGCCATGGATACTAACCGTTGCTGCAGAAAACGTGAGCTGAGATGTTTTTGTGAATATGGCCTGGTGTTTCCATTATTTATCCAAAACGAAAAATAACGTACACCGATGAAAGGGAGTTTGGAGCTCCAGTAGCCCAAACCTGTAGCTATTGCTGGTGCATACTGCAAAGTGGCACGTGTTACTGGTGAGTAAATAACTTTTTTCTGTTTCAATTATTAGCTGAAGAAGCCTTAGATGAATGGTACAGTGGCAGTGAAGATTCAGAAGAGAATGGCAGCTTAGGCCCTAAAACAGAGGAGAAGCCCAGCAGTGCTGGCAGTGACCAGGAGGATGACTTGGAAGACGATGAAGAGGCAGAGCCATCTGTCAAGGCCAAGGCACCAAAGTTCAGTTTCCAGAATATCGCAGACTTTGAGAAATTTACAGAGGGGATGGATGATGTAGGAAGCAGTGAAGGAGAAGATGAAGATGGTTCCAGCATGGAAGAAGGAAGTGAAGAGGAGGAATGTGGGAGTGAAACCCAGGACAATATAAAGGAAACCAAAGACAGTGAAGATGATGGCGGGGTGATGACCTTCTCAAAAGGACAAGAGGCTGAAGAAGTAGAAAAAGGAAAAGCTGTGAGGAACCAGCTAGGTTTGTGCATGTTTGCTTTGTATTTTGACAAGACTTGCACCTTGCAGACACTGTAGAAACTGGCCATGTTAGGAAGCACTTCAGCATGTTAACGTGCTGTTAGCATACTGCATGTGCATGCTACAGCGACCCTGGTGATTTGCAAATGTTCTGCCAAAACTGCTCTACAAACTGGTGTCACTGCTGGTACTAAATCTCATGTTATAACGAGTATTTATCCACTGGCTTAATTGAACCAGTACTGAAGGTACTTATACTATTGGTGGGGCGCCTACACTGGTAGTGTTGTGCAGCGATGCTGATTGTTTCTTTTCAAAATGTAATGCCCGGTGCAGTTTCTTTCTGTCCTATTAAACTGTCAAACCTCCATTTTCAGAATGTCCTTTCAAACAGTAAAGCAAAGGGATGATTTTTTTTTTTTTTTGTGGATCACTGAATTGCAGTCAGGATCGTAGGGTGGGATGCTGCTTTGTCCAGAGACACCTTGTACCAATTTTGTGCTTGGTCAGTGAATGCAAAGGTTTGCGCTAACCAGTTTTGCTCCTGCAGCCTGCAGGAGGGCGCCTGTGCTCTTAAATCAGCAGCTCCTTCACAAGGAGTAGGTGCTTTGGCTTGCTAAATAATTGTTTTATTTTCTCTTTGTTATGAAGCACTGTGGGATCAACTGTTGGAAGGGAGAATCAAGATGCAGAAGGCGCTCGTAACAGTCAACCGGCTTCCACAGCCAGATACTTACCCAATCTTCAGAAAGAAAGGTGGACAAGCATTTGACAACGCTGTCGAGAACTGTAAGAGTTCTTCAATCTTTCTGCTTTGGGTAGACTCTGCTGTAGCCAATATGTTTTGCCTGTGTGTGGAAGCGTTAATGGGGAAGTGCGGGCTTTGAGTGTCTGTAGTATTAGCTATTGGTTTGTATCGCCTCAGTCGTTAATTAGGTACTGTGCAAACAAACAAAAAGTGTTTCCTGCCCCAGGCAAAGGAAAAATCTCGTATCACCCTCGTTTCTATATGCCTGGGTTCTCTCTGCTTGTGGTCTGGTGTTGCTGGTGGCGTTGGAAAGCCTCAGCTAGCGTCCTGCTGCCATTTCTAGTTAGTGTGGAGATTGAAGTTTGCTTATCAAATGTAACTTTCATGCTGGATCTTAGAAATAGTTGGTTTGGTTATTGCGGTTCGGTGCGGAGTTGCGGTGCTGCTTTGTCCAGAGACATCTTGGGGTACCAGTTCTGTGCTGGGTCAGTGAATGCAAAGATTTACCCTGACTAGGGGTAATGTAGCCCAGAAGAGAGGGCCTGTGCTGTTAAGTCAGCAGCAAATAGCTTTTCAGCTTGGAGCTGCTTCATATTTTTATTTTTTTAGGATCACAGTTAATAATGTTGATCTGATGTGTAGTAGGTTCTTCAGTATGGCAAATGGAATGTGCACACTCAGCTGGCAAGTGCAAAACAGTCAACTTCAGTGTGTGGTGAATCGATTTAATTTTTAGAATTAGACACCTATTTACTGGCCTTAAGGTAAATGCACAGTGAGATAAAGTGTCTGGTATTTTATCCTTAGGAATAAATGCAGTCTACTCCAGATATTAGTTGGTGTCCATTTCTCCCTGACATGTTTGCTCTTTTCTGTCAAAAACCACACAGGTGATGATGTTTATACACAGATTGTTCTTTTTTCTAATCCTGGTAGTCAGAAATCAATGAACTTCATAGGATATTCTTCCAGTGGTTTTGGATAATAAAGATAAGACCAGTAGCGTTACTACTGGCCGTACCTGCGCATTGAGAAATTTTGTCCTGGGCTGGCCCAGGTCATCTTAAAACTGGATTAGGAACTTCCACCATCATCAATCCTGACCTGAATCTTGCCCCTACGCCAAGTTTTGACTATCATTTTTCAGCTTATACCTGATCTGAACATGTCAGCTAATCAGCTTATCTGGAGTTACAGCAGGTGGGATACTTCATATTTTAAAGTTAGCTCTGCTGCTTTAAATGAAGTGATTAAGGAAAAAAGGCAAACTCCCAACAATACTAAGCTGACCTTTCAGTGAAATGCATGTTATTAATGTGTTTAATGAGATGCATTACAAACTGCACCGAGCACCATGTTTCATTACAGGTGTAAAATGCAGTATCATTAAAGACCTTTAACAGAAACAATGGTTGACATTTTGGTATTTCCCATAAGCAAAATACATCCAGGAACATGGAGTATAATACTGCACACAGTACAGCAGAGAGGTTAATCTTTCAGTTGTCCGGAACGCTGAGGGAAAATCGCTGTCAGTAACTGCTCAGCGATTCCCTCCCCACCCTCTTTTCATAATCTGGGCAGGAAAGCTGCAGTAGTGTACTCTGATGTTCCTGATAACCTGGGTTCGTGTTCTGTATTTTGTGAAAATGGCAAGAAAATAAAGCTGGGTGACCCGGATGAAGTTAGCAGAGGAGGTGCTCAGACTGGCAGACCGAAGTGATGAATTTAGGAACACTCTGGTAGTACTACACTTGTTTAGTGTTTTCTGGTGTTCTCTAGGGGATGAAATTTAAACCCTTTTTTAGAATTTCTGTTTTTTAAAAAAGACAACCTGTAATTGTGCAGTAAAGTAGGTTGCAATAAAAAGTGATTTTTGCTGAGCTGCACTGTTGTCCAGGGCAGCTGTCTTTAACTGCTCTGCAAAGCTGCTTTTTCCACAAGTTACAAAGTGCCAAACATGAAATAAGGTGTAAATTTATACGTGAAGATCTTCTGTAGGACTAGGGATGTAGTTAGGTGACAAAGACCTGTTTCACTCTCACTTTGCTGTGTTAGACACTGGGAGGGAGATTTGTGTCTGACCAACAGCTTTACCCTGTGGGCAGCCTGCGCTGTGTTAGATCTTCACTCATGGAGCTTTTGCCGGGGGAACAGGGCTGTGACCTGTCTCTTCAAGAACTGAAACTAAGTCCTTTCTGAAAATATACATCATAATATATTTAAAGTTCATTAATTGGTGCACCTTAATTTATGAGGGGAGGAAAAATCTCACTTGTTTAAGTCAGCTTCCAATGAAAGTCCTAGTTTTTAGCTGATCAAGTGGCTTAGTGGCTTCTATAAAAATAAACTATTTTTAGTCACTTCTGAACAGTGATGTAGTGGGCTGGGTAAACATTTCCTGAGTCCCTAGTTCTCTTCCCAGTTGTGTCACCAGCTTATGGGTAGGATCCCTTTCCCCAGACAGGAAAATTGGAAGAATTGTGCATGAGAACGTTTAAAGATGAGTTTGGGACAGGACTCTGTACATCTTGAATGTTGAGGTGGTTCCATTGTACGTGATGTGCTTCAGACTTGGACAGGATTTGGGGTATCGTGACATTTGTACTGTTTTGGACTGGGTGATACTCTCCCTTCAGGGAAGCCTCAACACTTCTTTCCAAATCCATGAAGTACATTTGGCATGCTTTCATCATCTTAATTGAATAGGACAAAATGATTTGAAATTGCACAAAGCAGCTGGTGCCAAAATCCAGGCTGCTGAGGGCACAGAGAGGTCTCGTCACCCAGCTCTCTCTGAGGTCCTGGACAAGCCCCTCGCACCTCTTTGGAAGGTGCCCCAGAGGGCTTTCAGTAATTCCTCCCAAGTCCTCCCATTGCTCCTGAAATTTCTGCTCCGTGCTCACAGGAGGGATGATTTTTTTGAAACAGGAAACAGTCCTTCCTGTATTTGCCTCTTTGGTATCTTCCTCTTGTGACAACCCTCTATGCAGCTAGTCGTGGCCACGAAATTCCTGAAGGGTTTGAGTAGAGTTGTGTTAAAGAGGAGACAGAAATGCTGTCTGCAGTTGCAGTTTTAAAGCTGAATCTGAGTGAAAGTGGTAAGGTCGTGCTTGTTTTCCAAATTTTGAGACTGAAGGTTACAAAACTTCAGGTATTTAATTTACTGGTTTTTGTAATCTTTTATGATTTTTTTTTTTTTAAATGATACAGCGTGCCTTGGATAGTCTTGGATTCCTGAGATCTCAGGTTCTGGTGGATGATTTACTGCAAAATTGCTTATAAATTGAAGTAGAAAATGTTTTGCAGACCTGGCAGCTTTCAGGCTTCACACCCATTTGTCACCCAGTATTTCCCTTTGTGTATAGAACAAGAATTAATTAGGCTGCACTGCAGGAAAAGTTTATGGCCATAATTTATATAGGATGAATTTCTGTTTAAAGAGACAGCATTGCTTTGTTTGCACTGTCTTTTTTTCTTTCAGGGTGTTGGTTTTTTTTTTTTTTTAATCTTTAATTATATTCCA
The DNA here is from genome assembly GCF_000690775.1 of Eurypyga helias. NCBI lineage: Eukaryota > Metazoa > Chordata > Aves > Eurypygiformes > Eurypygidae > Eurypyga > Eurypyga helias. The sequence continues at coordinate 30,069 of NW_010263503.1, read as the reverse complement.
GATTTTTTTCTGTCACCCTTTTTACATACAAATTGGAGACCAAACTGTGGGCCTGGAGCTCATGTTTATTCCTGTTTTGCATCCACGGAGAAAGTCTGAGTGGTTTTTAATACTGAAATCACAGTGGCTGGGCTCTGAATGCAGTGCAGATGTTTAATGTTTAATGCACTGCACACGTGAACTCCCGCAGCTTACGTTTCTAAGGTGCTGTTGCCTGGAGTGGTCTGTTTCTCCAAGATACATTTGTATTCTCTTGCACAGTATCTTCCAGTCTAGTCCAGGGCTTGAGATGTTGCCTCTGTTTGGGGTCTTGCACGTTCAATTAATGTTTTTCATAATCAATGCAAGTCAGAATTTGCAATCTGCTCCTGATTTGCACATTAAAGAGACCCATTAATTAAAAATTCCAATCCCTGGCATGTTCCCGCAGGATCCTTGCATTATTTACATAGAAAAAGAGTGCAAGGTGCAAGTTTCTGTGCTGTGTCTGGCACAGATTGCATGCCTGCCATTCATATTTCTATGTATGTTTTCAAGAGGGAGGGAGGTTAGAAGTGGATCTCATGAAAATGTCACCAAAAATTACCTCAAGGGCAAGAAAGAGCCAAAGAAGAGGTGGGAGCAACATTGGCGAAGCCACATCCAGTGTCAGGAATTAAACGGTCCTAGGTTTGGGGCTTGTTAAGTTAAATCTTGTTTTAATGACAAAAACCCCAGCTGATTGGGGGGCAGGGGGGCAACAGGAGTGTTAAGAAATGGTACCTCTCAACCAACAAAGGCTGGAAGCTGTTGTATGTGCCCTGGGTAGCTGGGCTTCCCAGTACTGTCTGTGACTTCAGTCACGTTCTCTTTGTCGTTCCAGTTAAAAATACCAGGCTGGGAATGTTTCAGTGACTAGTACTTTGTGCTTCACAAAAAGAGCTGGGAATTCTACCTTTTATATACTCTGAATGTCTTATTCTCAGTTTTTAGTTGGTGAGATGAGGAGTGAAAAACATACGGAAGCCCAGGTGAGGCTCTTGCAGAAGGCAGGATGCTGATGGAGATTGCAGGACTTTAAACGGACGAGTGGTTGTATACGTTTTTGTATGCATGTGCTTTCACTTTCCAGGAGTTCTGTAGGTCCCTGAAATGTAAACTGCTGGCTACATTTTTGTGGGTTTTCTTTTGCGTTGACTCGATCTGTCAGTGAATTAAGAGAAAATATTGGAATCCCACATTTCTGGTCTTCAGCGTGATCTCAAGGCAAGTTGTGGAGAAATGGAGAAAATGCTGCTTTTGGTAACAGGTGGATGTGCAGGGTCTGTAAGAATGGATTTGCTCACTGGAGGAACAAAAGTAGGGACAACAAATATTAACTGTTATTTACACTTCTTGGAGCTGTGAAGAAGTTATACAAAGGTTTGTGATCAATAAGAAAATAAACCTGAATAAAGTGAATCAGATAAAAATCCCAAATGAGATGCCCAGTGTGCTTGCAAGGCCATTATCCCCAAAGCTGCCTGAGCTGTTGTGTTAATGGAGCAGCAGCAGTGAGCTCTGCCTGGCAGCGGCCTCACCTCTCCAGCCCAGTGCCTTGTCTGCTACTAACATGCAAAATTGTATATGGCTTTGTAAATTCGGCTAAAATTTGTGCATCTTTTCTCAACTCACAGTGATGTTTGAACTTGAACTTGTATTCTCTGCAGTCAACTAGATCTTATTTTCCTGATCACTGCTCCAGATGACTCATCCATGGACATTCTCTGTGGCCATGAGCTAGTGGCATTGCATCCACGCGGAGGACACAATTTCTGTATTCCCTGTATTCAAGGAGGGTTCGTTATCCAGAAGAAACCTTGTTTCCCCCATCATTTAGCATTTCTTTAGCATCCCCTTTGAAATCCCTCTGGAGGAATTGTTGCATTGGGCTAATTCACACAAAGGGGAGCTTATACTGGAGTGTGGAAGAGTGCTGCAGTTCGCACAGCTGGCTGATGCTGCAGCGCGCGGCCTTGCTCGCTCTGTGAGCATGCTGCACGGGGGCCCAAGGACAGCGGAATAGCTTGTTGTGCCTCCTGGGAGTAAGTTAAATGTAATGATGGAGACCAGTCCTTTTTTGTACTCTGAAAGTGGTCCTGTAGTCCTGCTTGCAGCCTGTGCGGTGTTACGGATAGTGTGCTTCTTCGTGGCCGCTCTAGGGATGCAGTCACACCTTGAAATGGGAAATGGCCCTTGCTGCCTGAACACTGGTTCCCAGTCCTGCCTTTCCTTCTCCATACTGAGTCTGGATGGCAGAATATTAGAGCATGTGTCCCTCAAATCCAAATGGGGTGCAGTGAAGAAACTCTATTCAAAAGACAGGTGTGGAAAGATGAAACAAGGGAAGCGCGCGTGAAGTACCTGTGAAGGTTTCAGGAAGCAGCTCGCTGTTCATAATCTTACTGTAGCCAGTTTCTTCAACTCAGAGTCAGTTGCTGGATAACTTACGTTTCACATTGATTAGTTATTCCCTTAAGGTGTTCTGTGTCTCAGGTGCAGCTAGCCAGTGGTTGCTATTTAATTACATTTTATTGAAAAGTGGAGCTAAAAGCAGGACTTGCCTGGGACTGCGCAACGCCGGGTGTTCAGTGCCCTTGGGAAATGGAGCTGTTGACTTTTTGTTCCTATACAGTCCAGCCCAAACACTTTGACTGACCCTGTTTCTGGGGTGGAACTAGCAGCATTTGTGCTGGGTGCATTGGTAAAGGATTGTGCTTCCGCCTGGAGCTACCGGGACCTTTATAATAATTGCCTGCGTTGGGCTCTCGGTAGGGCAGGTTGGTTAACTGCTTCTGTGACGAGTATCTGGTTTGTGACTGAGCAGCATGTTTGTGGACAAGGCCTCTTAAGGATGTGATTAAGAATCCCACTTACATTCATCGCCAGCAGGAGACCTCCAAAGATGCCATGTGTCTTCTGGTTTTACAGTCGTGCATATTAAACATTTCTGTATGAATGCTTCACACTGAATGTCTTTATTTTCTTCTGGGTTAGTTCTTGTGTGTTTTGCTGTAAAAGGACTTAAGACAGAGCGAAAGATTCTATTTAGTATCTATTTAGTGTATTTTCGTATGTTCTCAGTATCTTTTTAATAGAGTTTTTTTGCTGGATTCTGTTACTCTGCTTCCTGATCTTTAAAAAAAAAACCCCAAACTACATTCTGTGCAACATGCAGGTAGATCATGTCGGAGAAGCTGATGAAGCACTGACTAACTTTGAATAAGATCCAGATCAATTTAGGTAGCAGAGAACCTGTTTCACTTCTTGTAAGAGAGGATGTGTCTGGCAAGGCATCCTCCTCTCCATCTGAGCAGCGTGCTCCGTCTGATGGGCTCACCCTCTGCCTTGCTCCTCACCTGCACTGGGTTGTCCGAGAATCAGAGTATCTTGAGTTGGAAGGGACCCGTAAGGATCATCAAGTCCAGCTCCCTGCTCCTCACAGAAGCATAACTGTACCTAACTTTACATAGCTATTAGATTTCAGTTTGCTTTTAAATAATCTTAAACTTTTCATTATGAAAATAATTAGGAATAATTGATGCATTGTTAAGAAACTGTGCAGAGCAAGGAGAGATGAAAGCTGTTGCACAGTGTATCTGCCAGACCTCCTATGACCCAAGGCTTGGGATTTCGGTTTTTGTCAGTGAATTCCAACAAGTCTTTTGCTTCATTTATTTTTGTTGCTAAGTAAGGTGATCCAGCTTTATCAGGATGATTCAAAGTCATGATTCTTCCATGGGCTGTCATTTTACACATCTGGTTACAGAAAAGCTGTCAGGTGAAATGTGCTTCATTGACACGGCCTTGGGATTTTTCTGAGAAACCGGCAGGAATCAACTGCCAATAATTCCAGTTGTAATTTTGTCATCATCTCTATTCATGAATCACTTTTAAAACTCAAATGTATCCCTGTATACATCTGGAGATGATAATGCGTTAATTCAGAGCAGGGTGGGTGTCACAGGGGAGTGGGGGAGGAACTGAGGCACGGGCAGATTACACAGTTTCCAGAGGCATTCCAGTTACAGGATTAATCGGTGATAGGCGAGATCATGGACTTAAATATATTCTTGCTTTGAAGATTTTACTGGGAGCCTGCACAAATGTGTGACAGCAGAACTGGGTTTCAAGCCTGAGTGTAAATTATTGTGATTGGATCTAGCCCACTTAAAACTGGTAGTTCATTTTAATTGAATTGTGTTAGTCTCGACACTTTATGAATACAAGAAACATTGTGCTTGTCAATTCATGCAGGGTTGAATTTGATCTGAATGGAGGTGGATGTAGCTGTCCCCAGATTCCACCTTTCCTCTCTGATCTGATGAAGAATCTGTTGAACTCTCTTTTGGGACTGAGCCAAAGCCTGTTGGCATTAATGAAGACTTTTCTTTCAACTAAAATGAACGAATTAGACCCTTTTTTTTTTTTAATTTTGTTGTAATGTTCCTATGCCTTGGAGAGCTTTTGGTAAGAACTGAGGTCAGTGAGGATGATAGGGTGCTGGGCTCATGGGTGACCATTCTGTACGTGAGAGATGCGAAGCGAGAAGCTTTAGACAAAGGCATGAGTCTCTGGGAGCTCTGTTGTTGCTGGGCGCGTGTTTAGGTGGGCAATGGGGGCTGTGAGGTTTTGTGCAGGTGCAGAATTTGGGCTGTGTGAGGTACTAGGAAAGTATTTTATGGCTTGTCGTCACTGTCTGTGAATTGTTCCGAACTCCTGTGTAGGAGATAGTGGAGAACCGTAAGATACGTATTTAACTTGCTGTTTTAGGCTTTTCTTCAGGAAAAAATGCTCTTGACCTTCCTCACTGAGTGCCAAGGCTTCTTAGCTTGTGGTATTTAGTCTTTTTGAGCAGAATTTTTGTCTGCTTCTCTTGTATAGACGTGGTAAAATTGAAATGCTCCCATTTTATAGGTTATCTCCATAGCCATATGTGTTGGACACTACCGGTGTTTGAGGTTTATTTTAAAGCTGTCTTAAATTCTAGTGCCAGAAATGCTGGGAAGAGTCCGTAGTTGTTGACCTGATACACCCAAACTCCAGACCACATGATTACACCGCACTTTAAGCACATCAAATAGGTTTGCCTACACTTGAGTTTCCCAAGATAATTAATAGCTAATTAAATTGAGTTTAGCTAAATACTTGTGCATGTTAGTCTGTGTACTCCACAAACAAGATGCGGGGGAAACAAAGGCCTGGGAAGCATCCAGACAAGCATGTGCAAATGTCAGCTAACTCGGATTAATTGGCAATTGGTTACCTTGAGATGGAAACTCAGTGCTTGTCATGATAAATGTAATTAATGGCCTGGTATTATATGGGGAGGTCAGTCTGGATGGGCTAATGTTCCCTTCTGGCCTTAATATCTAGATAACGATGAAATTTCACATTTCCTCTTCCTTTCTTGTGCTTGGGGATTCCTGCCTGGCATGCTGTCAGCCTCTTTACATTTACAGTAATGTAAAACATCAGTTTTTATAAATCTCATTTTTACAAGCCCCGTCCCCTCCCTGGTTTGGGCTGATATCAAAAGATGACGGTCGAGGCGAATCAGTAGAGCATGAACTTCTTGGAAGTGTTTCTCTTTCTCTCCCTTCTCAGCTTTCCCCCTCCCCCAGTCCCCACTAATAACATCCTTGAATACTAAGCCTTTTATTCTGTTGGTGCATCTAGTTATTTTCTTTACTTTTAGCAAACTCATCTGTGTCGGATCCTGTTGTCCTTACTGTCAAATGCAGGAATATTAGACTGAAAGGGCTAAATTGAGTCTGTTCTGTAACTCTTTGGGAGTCAGCTGAGCTGCTTGTGTGAAAGCGGTTAGCAGCCTTGGCTCCTTTGTGCTGAAGGAATACGATTTTTCCTTCTGCAAAGGCCTTTGCGTCATTTGCATTCCAATGGAACCCGCAAATTGGGCCTTTGGTATGGGGCAGACCTTTTTATTGCAATCAGCAGAAATGCTGGCCTTTTTCCTACCATCGTTTGATAAAAATTCTACAAACTCAGTATTTTGGGAAACATGAAGGGAACGAGTCCATCATTTCCTAAAATAACCTGGACAGATATACATGTGCTTTGTGCTGGAATTTGGCTGAAGTCCGTGAGAGATGTGTACGTAACTACACCACCTCTGAAGAACTGCATCATTCCCTGCTGCCAAAGGGCTTGCAGCTAGCCTATAATTTTGTCTAGGCTGGCTCTTGGAGCTTCTGCCTTAACGCTTTCTAGTAACCTTTTATTTCTGTGCTGTCCTGGTTTTGGGGCGCCAGGACATACCGGGGTGCAAATCTGAAGATAGTGGAAGTCCTGGTTGCACCGTATTGTTGTTCCTACGGTTAGTTAGGCATCGGGAATGGCAGAAAAGCTGTTGTCCAAAGCCCCGTGTTTAAGATGCGACACCTGGAGGAATTCCCCCCCGGCCTTTTTCCTGGCTGGTAACGTTGCTCTGCTGTTAGGAATATAGAGCAAGCTCCAAAAGTAATACTGACAGACTTCAGAATTATGATTCACTGGAGCTCTGGCGTAATTCTTTGTTGAAGAAGTTAGAGGCCTAAAATGTTAAGGCTTATTGTTATTCTGAGTTGATAATCTCTGTCTTGCTTTAATAATTTTTCCTCATGCCTGGATAGCCTGCGAGTTGCACAATAATCACTCACACAGCTTTGTAATCAATGCCCAAAGTAATAGGATTCCGCTGGCCAACGGCAATTAATAAATTTGTGTCTTTTTTAAAACACTAGCAAGTCGGGCCTGAAATACGACTGACTGGCTTTCCTCATTTGCATATTTATTGCAGTGGAAAAATTCTTGCCGAATGATTGATGTTGAGCCTGCCTCTTGAATTCCAAACAGCACATTATTATGAAATGAAAAATGCCGGCCATACAGTTGATTAAAGTTGAAGACAGTGGAATCGGTGTTTTTTAAGATTGTGAGAGAATTAAAGGCATATTTTAATAGATGTTGACAAGAAGTGAACTAACAAAAGCAAAGCAAAGGATTTGCTTGAAAAGATTTAATCAAACGTGTTTCTTGGGGGATTAATTGCTGGGGATGACTAGTGCAAGTGGCTGGCTTGTGGATTTGAATGAGAAGTATTGTTCTCAGGCCGGCGTATTGAGTGCCATTTTGACCTGTCGTTTAACTCCTGTCCCACAGTTGTTTGAAAGGAGTGAAAATTTGCCCTCTTCATCTGAACGTTGGGATAAACGCCTCTACCTGATAAAGATACTTTTCATTATGTATGTGCAACTATTAAAACAAGAGGTTTGATTCCTCTCCTCCCTTCTATTTGCATAATGTGACCAGTGCGCTGGGCACTGTGCCTGTTCCGGGCAGGGTGACGCGGTGGCAGGGGGAACTCTCCGATACTTGGCAGCTCAGCTTTTGCTCTGCATACCCTGGTCCAAACACCAGCGTTGTTTCACCTTTTCCGTGTGAGCACTTCCTACAGCCTGTGGAGGTACATGGAAAATTAAAAGCTCGCATGCCGACAATAATCCTGTGATGCCAGACCCTCAGATTTAATTGAGGGGACAAAGCAGTTAATTCCAACATTGGTGTGGGCTCTGAATTTCCACCGTGGCCTGTGCACATGGTTTTTTCATGTTGGTACATCCCAGCAGTGATGCTGCTGTTTGTGATGCATCCGGTGTGTGCACAGGAGCAGGCAGGCCCCGTGGTGTAGGCACCGCTGCCACAGCAGTGCCCCATCACACCCTGCAAAGTGCCACGAACATGGAATCATAGAATCATTTAGGTTGGAAAAGACCTTTAAGATCGAGTCCAACTGTAACATACCACGATGGAGTGAAAATCGTGGGAGGCTTGCCCCAGTTTTTAGGATTCTGTCCCAGACCGTAGTTCTCTGAATTGACTGGATGGGTGCACCAGGGTCAGGTGGAGAGGAGCTTGCCTGGTGGAAGAGTTTTGGGAATCCCACTGGTTGGCTTTCTGGGCATACCTCTGAAAGCCTGGCCTTGAGGCACCGGCTTTTTTCCATTGACTTAAAGTGTCTCTGCGTGTCTCCGCTCCCTGCTGCTCCACACCAGCTGCTGCTCTCCGCAGCTGCTTGGGAAGATGAAATGAGACCCCATTTTTAGAGGTCACGAAAAAGAGCGCAGCGATTTTGCTGCGCAGGAAGCTGCCTTGCTCTGGAAATGCTGAGCTTACGGTGATGGGTGAGCGCAGAAGCCATCACGCCTCCAAGTCCCCGGTGCTTGGGTTTCAGTGGCGGCGGAGCCCTCTGCGTGTGGAGAGGGCTGGTGGGGTCGGTACCCTGCGGCCGGCAGCTGCCCCGCACGGAGGGGGGACACCAGCGGCACAGCCAGTTTGTCCGTAACCGTTGGCATTGACAAAATTGATTTTTGTGGTTTGAGAGCAGGAGGACAGATTTCATCTCTGGTGGGTCCCCTGACACTTTGATACATGGCAGTGCTATCCCTGAATGGAGCTAAATACTCGAGGGCTACTTTCTGACTGGGTGAAGGGATGTATAAAATGAGAACGTATGAGAGAGTATTAACAGAAAGGCACACTTTGATTTACTGGTACTGGCTCCCAGCTTTCTTGGTGGATTGATATGCTGTCTGCTGGATCTGGAACAACTTTTTCACTTCTGTACACAAAATGAAGGGGCTCCCGTGGACTCTTAAAAGTGACTCTTACAAGTCAGCATCTCACCACAGACACTCCGAGTCCCATTTAAGCTGGAAGTTATATTCAAGCCACGTTTGCTGTGCTCTTGGAGCAGCTGCAGATGGATCCCACTCAGCGTCCTTTTTTTTTTCCCAAAGGGCATCTTTAGAAGAGGTTTGGTGGAAGGAGGGGTTACGTGTTGTCCCGGGGTTAGTTGGCCTCTCCCGCACACAACGTATGGGAGGTTGTTTTGGGGATTTTACGTACTCATACTGAAATGCTGTAAAGGGATCCAGCTCCTTTTGTTTTTAAGGCAGTGCTGAGCCACCTGTCCTCAAAGAACACAGGCTGGATGTGCAGAAGGATCTCCTGGAAAAGGAGAGAGTTTTGAGAATTTTTGTACTATTGTGACACTAATATCCATATAAAGTAGAATATTTACCACAGATATTTACATACTACCCAAATATTTACACTGAGGAGCAGATTGTAAGAGAGATGCAGCAAAGCTGCCTGCAGGGAGTAGGAGAGAAAGGGTGAGAGACGCAGACTGGGGTTACAGGGCTGTAGGCTGTGCCTGCAAAGTTGGGTCGGTAGGGTTTTCCGTACGGCAGCTCAGAGCGGCTTTTGCAGCGCTGTCGCTGACCCTGCCTCGTGTGCTGGGCTGGGAAGCTGGGGGATGTTTAAACATCTGTAGTTGGCTGAACTCGAGAGAGCAAGACCCAGGAGTGATAGTGATGGCAGAGGTGGTGAATAAGCTCTGGGAATAAGCTGCTGGCAAAAGGATCATCCTGTTGGTGAATGAGTGGTGGGAGGGGAGGGCTGTAACAGCATTGTTTCAGCCTTGGCTGGTTTGCGGTGCTTGTGAAAACCATAGTGTCAGTATCTTACTGGTCCTGAAAGCTTTTGAAACTGAGAATCACCAGGGCAGCTCGTGGCAGTGGGAGGCCCATGCTGTGTGGTCAGGGCTGGCATTGCCGGTGCTCTTAGGGGTATTGCTGGCTTTGTTCTGTGAGGGGAGCAGGGAAGGGAGCAGGAGGTACAAACCCGACGGTTATCGCATCTGAAGGCAGCTAGTTAACGTACCAATATGCTTGAAATCTCCATGTTTGTGACTCTCTTCTGTTTAACTGCGTGTTTCAGACAAGGAGCAGCACTGAAAGAACTGTGCTGGGGGGCCTGAGGGCAGGAGAGTTAACGTCTGGCTTGCTTTCACAATGACACAGTTCACGTCTATTAAACAGTTTTGGTTTACGCTGCCTTCCTTCACAAACGGATTCAGTCTTGTCCCCAAAGCAGACGGTGCACAGGCAGATGAGGGCATTAGAGGGAAGAGAAGATGAAGAGGAGACTGGGAAGAAAACAGTCCCTTCTGGAATTAAATGTGGAATGGATAGGGGAGGGCTGGTTGGGAGGCAGGCAGGCGAGGATGACACTTGGCTTCTGAAGTTGAGTTTACAGCACACTTAAGCACCCAGTAGTGACAATGGCAATGCCATCCAATAATGCTGTTAAATACACAAGAACTGAACACACGGAAATTACCCAGCTGTAAGAGGCTCATGATGAAGCCACTGTCTGGAATAATTAGCCCTCCCAACTGGTGAGATGCATGGTCATTGTCTTCCCTGCCCTCCCCATCCCCTTCACTCCAAATAAAACTGCTCCCCATCCCCACTTCTGTTGAGGTCCATATCTCATAGCCGGGGGGAGCTTGAGCCTGTCTTTATTCCTTGCCTGCTTGCCATGGCCCTGATCTACCCCAGAAGAGCTGGAGTGCTACTCCAGTCGTAATTGGCAGGATCAAAGCCGCCTGGGGTGCATTAGCCCTGCTGCTGAAGGATAGGCAGCGGGTAGAAAATAAACAGTTTCGGAAGCTCTGGGGACGTTTAGCTGTGTTGCAGGCGGTGGGAAAGATTTTGCTCTTGTAAGCTGTGCGCTCAGGCTAGGGTGGGGGCAGTTTCCTTTGGCAAGTGATGCTTTAGCTGCAGACACGCACAACAAATGCATTTTAAGGGCTTTTGTCTGTTTGTCTCTTGGAATTGTTTTGATGCTAACACACGACTGTTTTACAAGTATGGCAATCCTAATCTGTTAATAGGTTTATATAGAAGAGTTGTCAGAATGTATCTATAATGAAGCAGGGGCGGGTGGAGCAGTCCAACAGCTGATCTGCAACAAAAATCTTAAGCAGCTTCTCCTTGACATTCCTGTTACTGAGGTCAGGCTGTAATTTATCTGAAGATGGTGACAACTGAGCAGTATCACAGTGGTAACATGGGGGAGATTGAGACCTCTGAATGTCTGGGCTGATTTCTGCTTGCACTGCCTCTGTCTGGGTGATGAAGATTTGCTGTTAGCTCTACCCGTGATCTCTGTGTCCTCCGCTGAACAGAGAAAAAATGGAGTGTTGGGAAGTTCTCTCCATTCTTTTATGCTAACTACAAAGAAAGAAACAGTTTGGGATTTAAGCAAAACAGCCCAACTGACTTTGTGTCAGTGGAGGCACTGGCACTGGGGGTACTGGGGGTAGCTTTGGGAACATCCCATCACCGCGGTGCTCCTCCTGCCCTTCGGACAAATCCATGTGCTCTGTCAGCCAGAGGTACTGCTGCCCTCTTGTCTTGGGTGCGTGGGGAGGGAAGGCAAGCCTGCGTGAACGTAGCCTGCAAGAAAACAGATCCTCAGGTGGTGTGCTACGTTCCTCCAAGCAGTGCATGTTTTCCCCTTTCTGTGGTGCCTCTTTGTAAAACTAGAAGGCGATACACGAGTGTCAGGTAAATATAAATTAATCTGTGTGAAGTTCAGGTTAGGTTTTTTGATAGAAGCGTGCTAAGTGTTTTACCGGTAAGAGCTGACCCTGTGATTGATGTGTAGCTGTGTACAAAGGGAGAGTTTGTGTAGGCCTAGACAAACACTTGTTCTATATTAGAGTGTTCTGCAGGGAGGCTTGTTGGTTGCCATAAAAGCACTATTTTTAAAGAACAGATGCTGCAACAGTGTGCAGTTAACCCTTCCCACAGTCAGCAGCAACTGTGTGTCCTTGGAGAACACGAGATCATTGGAACAGAGATAGTTTCCTCTGCATCTGCATAGATAGGGGAAAATTGTCAGCCTCGGAAGCCTTTGGATACGCAGCATCAGGTCTACATTCGGAATTTGTGTCTGCAAATACCCTGGAAAGTGACTACTCATCCCTGTAAAATTAACCTTCACACCATGTATTGATCATTTTGTACACCTCTCCATCCCAATCCTTTCTTCTCTGTCCCACTTTTTAAGGAACTCTTCAGATCTGGGACCTGCAGTTCTGCTTTCTTTATCAGAATCATCTCACTAGACTTGCCAGGTCATTGTTTAAGTTCCTCCCATAGATCAGCTCTTGCTACATTTAATTTTACTTAGAATCTAATTTCTTACACCTCCTACGTGGCGAACACAGCAGCATAGAAACCAGCCGTAGTCACAGCCCTGCAGGAGTTCGGTTTTTCTTCTTGCCTTCCCTCCTTCTGCTCCCTATAACCGGAACAGTGTCTACAACAAAGAGGAGTCAGAGGTCAGGTTTAGATGGACTGTACATATGGACATCTTCTCTTGCATTGTGTCATATTGTTCAACTGAAGCTGACTTCTGCTGCAGAATTTAACACAGGAGAGAAATATTAGTCAGCAAAAAAGGTCATTGTCATATGCGTGTGCCATCAGGCACTTCTACACACAGTACTTGCTTCAGTATGTTAATCCTTTAGGCTCTGCAGTCTGAATGTTTGTTGATGAAACATTAGATCAGTATCCTCCCAGTGTGCAGCCAGGCAGATGTTTAGAAGGCAGTCCTCCCTCCCTTCCTCCCTTTTTAGGAAAGAAGTGCTCTTTCCCAGCGTAGGGGTGTTTGACACTAATGGCTATAAATCAGTTTGAAGATAAAACCACATCTCTAACTAGTTAGAGAAAAACAGTTAATGGGACATGCAGTAGCTGTGGCAGAAATTCAGATTCAGGATGAGAAACTAAGTGCTGCAAAGCTATGGTTTTCACCTGAAGCAAGGATCAGTGAGAAATGTCACTTGTGTCTCCTGTTCTGCAGGTTGCAAAGCCCTGGAGGCATTGCTGAAAGTATTAGTGGAACTTCAGGATGAGCTGCTGTATCAATACCCAGGCACGAGGCATCTGGTAGATGGAAAGCAATCAAAAACTGAGAGGTAAATACCAAATAAGACCTCTCTGAATGTTTTGGTCTCCAACTCTCCGTCAAACAGGACAATTGACCATGCTTTTGGCTGTTCTCTCAGTTCCTGGTCTGTCTGGGTGAGAGACACTCTGCACAGATGACCTTTTGAATGCCTTCTGCCGGTGTGGGAAGTCTGCTTTGTAACCTTTCTGATAAAGGAGGAGGGGCTAAACCATGGGTCTTCTGGCATAAATACCACCATGGTGTGGAAGAAGCATGGGTGGTAGTGGAGGGGCCATTAAGGATTCACACATGTTGCATTAGAAGTGTAAGGTGTTTTTAGGTCTGTGTATTTTTGTTTTAGTGATGATGAAATCCCTAGCAGTAGCGATGAAGAGCGAGTAGATAAGGCTCAGGAGAAGAGGAGGAGCCTCCCCAAACGAAAGCTGAAGATGGAGGACTACCCAGAATTCATAGCCAAGCGGTATGCTGACTTCAGGACGTATCGGAACAACGTCTTGCAAGAGTGGCATGAGAAGACAAAGCTGGCATCTGGCAAAATGGGAAAGGCAAGTCTCTATGTGTGCTGACGTGCTTATTGTTTAGTAGAGATTTGTGGAACAAGTTGATTTGAAAGTTCCATGTCCTGGATGCTCCAAGTTAAGCTGAGAGTTACAGCAGTAAGAATTAAATACACAGGTACACACTTTTCCCCAACCATAAGTGAGTTTGGAGAGAAGCTCAGCTCTCCGATTTCAAAGCCATAAGCTGCTCTCTTTTGTTTCGAGCAGATGGCCAGGAAAAAGTTTTTCAGGGGCAGATTATTTCCCAAATTTTGGGAAAAACTCTTGGATAGTATTGGTGTTCTCCCAACCGGACACCTCATCATAGCTAGTCTCCAGCAGCAAGAAAGCGCTGTGAAAATGCCACTGTTGCAGATCAGCAAGCTGTTGTGTTTTATAAGAGAACCAGAGGCTTCTGTGCTCTCCTCCTCCACAAACTGTATGCTTTAATACAATGGGTAATCATTTCATCCGAAGATCCAGGGTCTCCTAACATCTGTGAGTTAGTATTAATCACTGAAAAGTTCATCTGAACCAGAACAGCAAAGGCATTTTATTAAGTCAGGCGTCAGGTTGCCTCAGGTTGGGAAGGGAGGGAGGGGGAGCAGCAAATAAAAAATCCTAGCAAAAATCCCTGCAACGAAGCCCAAACCCCCTCCTCTTGGAATACTGTCTGCTTATTCACTGACATGGAAAGATAGAGGAACATTGCTGCCTTGAGGAAAAGCTTTCTGCATTATCTGACACTAGTTAATGTTGTTGCAGGGTTTCGGTGCCTTTGAGCGTTCAATCTTGGCTCAGATTGATCATATTATGATGGACAAAGAGAGATTGCTACGGCGGACGCAGACCAAGCGATCAGTGTATACAGTGCTGGGAAAGCAGGAACAGGAATCTCATCCAGTCCCCGAGTCTTTGCCTGAAAATTCGGTAAGGGGATTTTGTTTATATAACTCATCCTGCAGAAGCAGTGAAGCTCTCTGCAAAACAATTAGCTTGAGTCTTTAGCAGGTAATATTCTTGTTTGTGAGAGATTTATGAAAGAGATATCTGAGTGTTGATTCCTGTAATGTAATGGCTAAGAAAGAGACGTAGACATTTCAGTTCCGGTTTTATGGTGTTTGCATTATCTCCTGTGCCAGTTCTTGACAGAGGAAAACAAGGTTTGGTCTGTGATTGTGCCCTTCCTAAGGTGTAGGAACTGATGCTCACTCAGTCTGCTTTTTGACATAGTAGCTACAAAACTTGGCTTTTATTCTGGAGGTTAGAATCTTTAACCCAGAAAGTCACTTCTAAAATCAGACTGCATATAACCTGTAGAATATGTTAGTAGTAAGTCTGTTATTAATTTAGTATTTAAGCATGAATAAATACTCAATTCTGAGAGATCATGTAGAATTACTGCACTTATAAGATATATTTTTGCCATTACATTAAAAATACCTTTAGTATTTTGCCAGGAAGACTTTGCACGGTCCTATTTATTTCCCAGTAAAGGTGTCATAAATCTGTTTTGGCTCTGGCAGCATTTCTGCCTTGCCTTTAAATGTATTCCTAGTCCCTAAAAACTTGTTACGCTGGGAGGTTTTCTCCATTTCTTCCTATCTTCAAACGTGTTTACAAGCTGCTGCATGTGATGTCATCTGAGCTGGGGACAGAAACGGGCACGTGCTCGTGAAATGAGCCTTCAGTATTTTCTTTGTGCTTATAGGAAGTCCTTCCTCAGGCAGATTCCAACAGGCACCTGAAGGACATAGATGAGGAGATATTTGATGATGATGACTTTTATCACCAGGTAGGTGATGGTAAATCTGTGTTGGGATTACGGCTGTGGTTGGTTTTTAATACTTCCCGAACTAATGCGCTCGGTTCTGTGCTCCAAACTTCTCTTAGCAGTGAAACTCAAGTTACCTGTTTTCACATCCGATATCTTTGTAGACCCCTCAGAGGCTTCACTCTCAACTACCAGTGTAGGGCTACGTGAGCTTAAACTTGCATTGTGGGTGTAACCTTTGCTGTGCTTGGGTGAGCCAGGGTTGCAGGGTAAGGTCTGTGTCTGTCCTTCTCGCTGGGCAACACTGCTGCACAAGAGAAAAATGACTGAATTCTCTGAAGGGGACTGTTCTCTGTGGGTAGAGTCCCATTATGAAAAACTATTCTAGCAGACCCTCAAAAGCACCGGAGTTACTCTCATCTCAACCTGAATCATCTCATCTACCTCCAGAATGAAAAAGCTGCAGGGCTTCTCTAGCACTTTTCTTGGAGTTGTGCCAGCTTGGATTTAGCCCAGCTATTACTGTTACTTGCAGAATTCTTAGAAACAAGGAATCTGCACCCAGTGCATGGAGACTGCAGCTTAGGGAAACGTTGTGTTTGTAATTTATTTAATAAATGACAGTGCTAGCATTATGAAGTACTGAAATTGCCATGTATTGAGGAGTATGATTCACTCTAAGTCTTTCCCCAGTGCACGAAAAACTAGTTTTGCTCTGATGATCCGCAGAGAGCTTTAACTTCAGGACTAAACAAATATCATTATATCATGAGAAAGGCAGAAAGTTCTGATCTGAATAGTTATTAGAGTGGCTAGTAAAGTGTTAGGGCAGTGGAAGAGAGCTGTTGCCATGTGACTCTGATAACTGATTTAACCAGAAGCATTTGCATGCTTTCAAAATTTGAGGTTTCTTCTACAGAGCCAGAACTAAAGATGAATAAAAAGATGTATTAAATTGATAATTCTTATCTGTGTTTTGTGGGTAGGAAGTATGGAGAACTTTAATGCTGCCTTTTTTTCCCCCTCTGAGGTTTTCTGCACACTTCCAACCCTACTGCTGTAGACATCCCAGAAGATTTTTGCGGTAGATCTCACCTAGTGCGGAGTTAGGACAATATGGATATTTAATGTTTGTCAGCGATCTATTCAAGGCAGCCTGCCTCAGAGCCCGGAATGTGTTCCAGGCTAGCTCTTCTGCAGGCTGTGTGTTTATTGTGAGAGCATCGCTGCTGGTATTGCTGTGAACTGAGCAGCATCTCTTGGGTAGGTGAAGATGCCAGGTTCATCTGCGTAGGCTCTAAATTGGCGATGGGAGGGTGCCTGTTGTTGACGGCAGTGGCTGAAGAGGCCAAACCTGTAATGCAGTGAGACAATACTGAAGTGAAATTTAGGGTCCAAGTGGACCAGAAGCCCAGCTTTGGGGGCCAAGTGGCCCTTAAGGACACAGAACACGTTAGTATCGCAGAAGAGTGAAGTAGTCGAGGAGAAATAGCGGTGATCGGCAATCTGTGGTCCTGTGCAGAGAAGGTGCTTATTGGCCATGAAATGTTAAGTTTTTAAAAGAAAAATAGCAATAGATGAATGGCTCGTCTTTACTTCTAATAACTTTAACTTCGATAAATAGTGATTTCAGAAATATGACTAGTCACAGCTTAGCTTTTCCCCTCGCTGGTTAATTGGGGTGCTGGGGTTAATCTAAATTAAAACTTAAACTAATAGAGGTCATTGAGGGAAGAGAATCACCTGAGTAAAACAAATGGGTCTGCCAGGCACAACTGTATCTTGGCCATTTCCCAAGAGGGAAGTGGCAGCAAATTGGAGTTGTTTCAGCATTCGGTAGAGGTGAAGGATGGGTGACACTGTTTTAATGTACGGCACCTCCGGAAACGTTCCAGATTGCATTTCTTGCTGTACCAACTGCTGCCTCCCGCGCACAGTGAATGGGAGCAGGATCAGCCAACAACATCTGGCAGCACAGCAAGGAATGGGTGCAACTTTCGAAACCCCATAGACTCTAAATATGGTGCTTAGCCTGGTGGAGGCTTTAATCACTTACCACTCTTTGGCAGCAGGCTACGACAGCTTATCCTAGCCTCGTACATCACGCACAGACATCTGCTGAGCCGCGAGGCAGCCACACATTCATTTTCCTTTCTCGCTTGGTGTGGGGTTTTTTTTTATCCTTCCCTCCCTCTCTCCCTCCCTTCCACCCTTCTCCTCTCCTCCCGTCCCCAATATGCTTCTTGGGAGAGATGATCTGTAAAGATTACTGCTTCATTGTGTGCAAGTAATTGTGGGGATGCCAGCCCCTTGCCAGCCACTGTGCAGCACCCGTTCTGCTGACCTGGTTAATGTCTGCTCTTGAGTGGGATTTGGCAGAGATTGGAGCTGAAGCCAATTCAGCGATAAGGCGAAAGAAAATGGCTGTATGTTTTCTGTCACCTCCCAATTAAATTGGTTTCATAAAGTGCTTTCCTTTATTTGTCGGGGGGTAAGCTGAAGCTGAGCGTCGCATTCAGAAAGGGCAGAGTGCATTACAATAGAGCGCTGACAGTACGGTGAATGTGTTTTCTTTCAGATGGGTCATAACTGTGCAGCGCCTTTGTGCGCGCGTGTGATTGCGTGTGTGGGTGTACATGCATAATAAAACGTGGAAAGGGAACTGGTTCTTCTGGAGCGACAGGCAGCAGTGTCTCTGGTTGTCAGAGCTGCGGTGGCTCAGAAACTCTGGGCCTGTTGGGAAGTCTAGGTGTGAATTCCAGCGGGCGCTTTTCTCTTCGTATTTAAATTTACATCCAGACTTAGCATCACATTCATCTTTTTAAATGGCATTTTATAATGGTTAGTTTATTTTGATTGCTGCTTACGGTTTATTGAAGGTGTATGTTCAGGTAAAAAAGGACAGTGGAAACCAACTTCAGTGTGAAATTAAGCAAGTGAAAATGGACGAGATCTGGTGAATTGCACAAGTTAGTGATAACAGAGTAAGTAGCTGTACACTTTTGTTATAGGTTACAATACAAAACTCTTTAATTAATCTGGTTTTCCTGTGGAAAAAACAATTTCCTTGTCCAGGTCTTGGTATTCGGTGGAATTCGCCATGTGGGACTGGTGGAATTATGCGATGATTCAGGACTTACTCTGTTCTGTCCGTTCATCCCACTTTGCCTTTTCTAATAGTCTTCACTTGTTTTATAAGCAGTTACAATGTCTATTCTGGTGGGCTATGTTGAATGGTAATGTAACACTGAGCTGAATAATGCAGGTGAAATATTCGTATTTGGGTTGCGCTGGGTGTGAATAGGTAAACTTTCAGGAAGATCCTCGTTGCTGACAGCAGTGAGAGCCTAGACCGTGTTTCCTTTTCTTTTAAACTTTCCTTCATACCTGGTTTTAAGGGAAGAAAAAGGTTTTTTATTTTTAGAAGTCATATTTATGTAGAATTCATTACAGCTGATATTGCAGCATTAAGACTTAAAATTCCAGCCTGCTACCACAGAGCTGCCGGTCTGACATGCTACAGTGGAGATTTTATTATTAGGTTGAAATACTCCTCTAGTAAAGGAGAGAGTGGAAATTGGTTTATTTCCAACAGGAATTAGGTTAGTGTTCATATGCTAAGCGTTCCACTGGTAGCAGCTCTTCCCAGAACAAATGTTCATCATTGATGGCAGCAGGTATGCCTAAGGAGAATTAGGAATATACATAATCCCTTTTTTTCTTCGCTCTCCTGCTCCCTCCTCCCCTGGTTTTGGTCGTGTTGTATGTCACCACATTTTATAACAACCCGCAATCACCAGTTTTGTCTGTGATCACCACAACTTCCAGAAGCTGAGCAGAGCCAAAGTGGTTGGGGAACATGCAGTGAGATGCTGAAGTTTTCAAACCGGGATGCCCGCAGTTTGCCAGGCGAGAATGCCACTAGGTTGTCATCCCTCAGCTGTGTACTGCGTTGTGTTGAAATGAGCTGTTACCCTCTGGGATTCACTCCCAAGGTGAGCACGCTTGAACAGTGAGGAAGAGGCTTGTTCCCTTCCTTATCTATACCCAAATACTGAGGAAATGAGTTGATCCTGTAGAAAACGTTGTTTAATTGTAGGACTTGTAACTTTATTGTTGTCCCTCACGGAGTGGCACTGCATGTGCCTGTGCCTGTGCCCGCTCTGTGGGACAGATGGGGTGTTTACAAGGGAGCAAGAGATCTCACAAGCTTCCTTTTTCCTAGCTTAGTGCTCACAATGCCTGCCTTAGTCTGAGCAACCACAAAGTGAACTTCCAAGTCTGAATCTCTTGTTTAGATACTTGTAGCTCAGTTTGTTTCCTTTCTGGGTTGTACTTGTGTCTAAATCACATTGTATGACTTGTTGGAAAACTTTATGGGATGGGGTAGATTCTACCTTGTGTCCCAAGCAAGACTTGGCCTGAAATAGTTCTGGGGCACATACCGTGGTTTTCTCTCCCAGGTATTTGATAATGCCATAAACAAGTAATTACTAATCCAGTGAACTATTAAAAGTCGATAATGGTGAAGAATAGAGAGAAGACTGGCTTCCTGACAAGCTGGTTTACCTTAATTAAACTGGTGAGTGATTAATACGGACAGCTGATCTTGTGGCTTTAATTAGATGCATTTAGAGTTTTGTGTGAATAAGAGATGTCTCGAACCATCCCGCAGGTTAATGGCAATACAATACTCTTATCACAGGCATGTATCTTTCAAATGGCTGGGTAGATGGTTAATAACATGTTTTAAAGCTTGGTTTGAAACTTCTCTTAATGGGTTATTAGAAAATATGCAAGTAAATGCCTATTTTATACAAAACTGAATTTTAATAAATTTTTTTTTAAAAAGAGGCTGTCCCGTGATTTCCTCTCACTGTTGAGGTTTTTACATTATAAATAGATTCCAGAAAATGAAAGCTTAAAAAAAGTATTTCAGGGGGGTTTAAAAACAGCATTTGAGCAGCAGTCTGGATTTACTCTGGTGTAGCTAGAAATTGCAAAAGGGGTTATGCTGCTGCTGTGTGGGAGCTTGACAGAGGGAAAGGAACAGCTTGTTTCTACCTCCGGGCAGAATGCAGTGTAAAGTGTATGCTGGATGAGCCCTGCACCAGAAGCAACCTTTTCACACTTTGTGCTGGTGTAAATAATTGTGTAAGTATGAAAAAGAAGGAAAAAATCATGTGATTGACCGTGTCTCTCCGAAGACCGAAGTAGAAAATTTAAGTTAGAAAGCATTGGAAGTACACTGATGTAATGCAGCTTTGTCAGCTGTCGATCAGTAGTGGAGTGACTTTGCATTTTCACCAGGAAAGAGGAAAAACGCTTGGTGTTTGTTGTTCCTACTCCTTTACTTGGACTTGACAAGTTGTACTTAGCTTCTCTCTTTTTGTTTCCAGCAGTGATTTGTTAAAGGAGTAACTGGTTTTTAAAGTGTTGAAGGATAACTTAACAATAATGCGTTTTTTCAGTGTGCCATGTTGTGTTGCGACTCTGTGAGGCAGGATGAAGGTAATTTGCCTGAGCTTTTGAAAGGGTTCTGTGTTAAAAGATAGCGGGGCACGGTTAGTAGACCTTCACACCACAATAATTGTTTGCCTACTGTCTCCAGTAACAAATACACATCTAGCTATGAAAGTCCACATAAGCAATTTGCAAATTTTTCAGAGTTCCTCACTAACAAACTGTGTATTTTTCTAGCACAAGCAGGGACAGAGTTTTCTGGTAAAGGTACGCAGCTCCTGGTAAACCTGAAGTCTGGCTTTGTCATACTCCCGTTGTTTCAGAATCCACAGACCGTCGAATCTTTTTGCGTTTCTGTTGCTTTCAGCAAATGACTAAGATGGCAGAAGCGGTACGAGGTTCTGCTTTTCCCTTGTTTTGCGCAGTTGTTTTAAAATGAACATTTTTGGCCCCTTGTTTGCTATTATTATTGGTGCAGGGAGCCCAGTAAGACTGTTCTGACTTCCTCACACCGCTGCCAGCACAACAGCTGGGCTGAGACTGCGTCTCACCCCTCCGCGGACCTGCCTCGGTGAATTCACAGGTAGCAGTGCCACTCGCAGCACAGAGTAGGTGGCTTTGATGCTCTGCAGCAGAAATGACCCATGCCTTTACCGGCTTTTCAGAAGATATTAACAACATCAGAGAAAAAGTGTTCCTTTTGTTCCGATTATATTTCTAAGCTTTGTAAACTGAACTGTTTCCTGTGGTATACTGTAGATGATCTTCTGCGAGGTACTAATTTGAATTGGTCTGTGAGGTCCAAGAAAAGTGAGCCTTTTGTCACGAGGCTCATTTCAGCTGTACTTAGCTCTTTGTCTCAACTGGAAATTCTTAGGGGTCTGCAAATCAGAAAGGTCAGCAACTGTAGCATTAGAAACACTGGTAGATAGTGCATGAAAATGAGACCCAACCTCTAAAATGAAAATTGACCTCTGAAATGAGAAATGAATCTCTATTACCCTTGGACAACACCCTGATGGCATTTCTAAATCCCTCTAATTTTGTACCATGTACTCTGAGCATCTCCTTAACTAGCACAGAGAGGGAGACCTTTTAAGGTGAATTCTTTAGAAAGCACACGTCATCGACTCCAGTGTAAATTTTAACAATGGCTTGGTGTCAGCCAGGGTGGGTGAATACTCACCGCTTTTGAAGCTCTGGCCGTCGGATGTGTTCTGCAGGGATGCTGCCCTGCTCTTCGTTAGCGGGTGCAGATTGTCGGCTCTCCCATGCTCAGGACACAGGGGGGAGAGCCCCTTCCTGACTGGCCCTCCCTGAACACGGCTTATGGGCCTTGGCAAACTGTGCAACCTCTGCGCGCTCTTCTTTACTCCTGTGGTAGGTAGACCTTGGTTTTGACTAGGGAGTCTGTTGGGTTGGTTTTAATGGAATTTGGGAGTGCTTCTTGGCTCCTGATGGGAAGCTTTGTGGAGTTCAGAAACACACGCAGGAGCATTCCTGGCAAGCATTGCTGCTTCCTTTCAAAGACAAATAAAACTTACTTCTTCTGCTTGCTGTTGCCCGTTGTCCACTTTGCATGCAGTTTGTCCTCCTGGTACCAGCTTTTGGTAGGAGCAGCTTGGTGTTGGTAGCTGAGCTGCAGGCGGCTGGATGTGGTTGCCGTTCGTTGCAGGTCAGCGGTTGTGTTCGTTTACGTGGGAGACTGGGCTAAGGTTTTTGAAGTTGAGGGAAGATGTGAAGAGGTGAAGGAGGGAAAGCAAAATGGATATCTTTCAAATCAAAGCCTTTTGATGCTGAAATTGCCTGACTCAAAACCCTGTCTTCACACATCAGGGCTTAATGCTGATAGTGATTTACTTACACTTCCTAGTTAATAATTAGACATTGGGAGACACTATATATCACTCCTAATGGAATATATGGGGTCTGATGAGAGTTTTCTGTTTTGACTAATAAATTTTAACCAGAATCACCAAGCTTAATAAAATATTACAGCTTCAAAAGTGTTTTAAGTCTTGTGCTGTGAAAACAGTGCTGCTTTATTCAGTAAATGAATTTATCATTCATTCTGTATCCTGAGCCCTAGCTGGCTCTGGAGCATGGGCTGAATGCAAGACTCTGAACTAGAAAGCGGAAAAACTAATCAAATCCTTAAAGACCAAAGGCAGCGAGGCAGGTCTAGACTGACTTTTTCAGTGGTAGCCTCTGGCTACATCCACGTTTATTTTAGTAACCATTGTTAGCATGATTTATAACTTTAGCTTTAAGACGTACACTATTTAGATGTAATACGATGCTTCGCAGCTTTTATTTCTATTCCCTAATTTCCCTCTTGTCCCTGCCTTATTTTTTTTCCCCTTCCTTCTCGTCTTTGTCTCCCTCTCCTCTCCCCAGCAGTGTCCCCAGTCCTGCAGTTGACGCTGCGCTGAAAGAACATTTCGCTGTCAGCCCCAAGGTCAACAAAACCGTGGCTGCCTCAACTAATGGCCGATCGGCTGGTGGCCTAGTTAGTGCAGAGGAGACGGCTGTGTGCAGGGCTTAGTCTCCTACTGCTGCACAAAGCTTTTCCCTGCTAATTCTGGGGAGAGGATCCTCTACGCAGAGGAGAGGACGTGCCCCCCAGCAAATAACGGGATCCCTGCTGTTGCCTTGCTAAGTGGCACACAGTTCAACTCCTTGCCCTTCACAGCTGTCACGGGCAGCCCTGCCTGGAAAAAGGAGAGCGATCCTGCCCGGCAATCCTGCCCGGCAGTCCTGCCCAGCAATCCTGCCACTTCCCAGGTGCGGCGTGAGCAACCTGCCCCAAACACGCATCTCTTTTAAGGCCTTGGTGGCACTCCTTAGTCTACCCGTCTGTGGATTTAGTGGGACACCAGGAAA
>NW_010263503.1:5288-6530 GCF_000690775.1 Eurypyga helias | reverse complement strand
CGGAAAAGCAGGTCGTGCTGAAAATACCTGGCTGTGTAGTCCTCTAAGTCTAGGACATCTGCGTTACTCTCTTCTTGTGCCTTAGCCGCTGCCACTACTACTCAGCAGTTTTTCTGT
This sequence comes from Eurypyga helias, assembly GCF_000690775.1. NCBI lineage: Eukaryota > Metazoa > Chordata > Aves > Eurypygiformes > Eurypygidae > Eurypyga > Eurypyga helias. The sequence continues at coordinate 6,413 of NW_010263503.1, read as the reverse complement.
GCACCGTGCCAAGGAAGCAGGGTAAGAGGAGACAGTAAACATACCTTATTGCCGGTACAGGAAGAAACCACTAAAACCTTGCTGCACCGTTTCTCGCTGCTGTTACAACCTTCCCTCCCACCTTGCTTTTGACAGAATATTGACTAGAAACCAAGATCCCATTTCTGCTTAGCCTTAAGGGCAGCTGTTTACAGAGTGGTGGTGTTACATAGGTTTACTGTGTCGTATGTCTGTGTAACACTGGATTTGGATCTTGTATTTAGCTGCCAGAAGTGACTGTGATGAAGTGGGAGAGATAAACTGATAGATTGTGTGCCAGAAAGATGTTGGGAATCAATCAGATAAACAGGGCAGAGAAGTAGCTTGCTGTTTTCGAGTGATAATAGACCAGTGGCCTCTCTTCCCAGAATTTTTAAAAGTAATTGCTGCAGTAATAATCTCCAAAAATAAGCAAACAGGAAAAAGAGTTATGGCAGGTTTTTAATTATGCTTGAATCGCTCTCTTTTTTTATTGTAATGTGATGTTTGCCTTGAAGGAGGGGAAAGGTGTGGACAGGTATAAATATTATCTATGTTGCTCGAGTGTCACTTTAAAATAAAAAAAGGTCATAAAATGATACCCATCTACCTTTATGACATCTTTCTTTTGTAGGGTGCATGCCTTTTCCCTCCCTCACTCCAGCAGTGTACTTAAGTGATCAGAAGCTGGGGTGTCAGTGATTTTCTCACTTGATTAACCACTGCAGTCCTACTTCAGCAAAAGTATAGGGTGGAGGAAAAACATCTTTCATCCTTTTTTCTCTAGCATCTTTGTGGAATTCACTGGTCCTTCTCATTTCCCCGTGGGTCTGTTTCAGGTCCTTTCCGAGCTGAGGCAGAAACTTTACTAGGCAGTGAAATGTCAGCACTAGAAAGCAGCCTGTGCCCCCCAGTTTTGGAGGGTTTATTTCTGTTCTTGGTGTTAATATGTTGGCTAATACCCAAGGCACAGCATGTACAATATACAGGGAGGGGTGATAAACATACAGCACCAGTCAAGTATCCAAAAAGGCTGTTGACAAAATTCTTTGGCTGCAGGAAACAAAAAGGACAAAACCCAACCCTCAGGACATGAAAAGAAATAGA
>NW_010263503.1:0-5257 GCF_000690775.1 Eurypyga helias | reverse complement strand
TCCTGCTATAGCTATAAAAATTATTTTGCTGTGCTGTTCCTCAGAGCCAGTGTTACTGCCCAGCAGTGCTTGACTTCTGTTTGGTGAAGTGTTTCAGTTCCCCCCTGCCCTCCTCACTTGAAGTGTGGGGCAAGACCTGTGGGGCAGAGGTCTCAGTGCAGATCTGCCTGCGTTACATCTCTCGTCCGTGGGAGTTATGTACACAACAGCCTGTGAACGTTCAGACCTTTTTTATCCTTCCACAGCCCAAGGAAGAGTACCGGCATCGGAAATAGGTGTTGAGCTCTTCATTCTGCCCCCCGGGGTGGGAAGCGGCCGTCTCATCTCAGGCTCAGCTCACTGTGGAGCAGGAATCCCTGCCTGCCACCCTGAGCTTGTCACCTTTCTGCCAGCTGTGGGATTGTTCTCTTTGCGCTGGGCTCCCGGCCCATCTGACAATCCCTGCAGTGTCCCCAGGAATTCCAGTCCTTTGCCATCACTTAGGCTTAAGATCATTTGTTTGCTTTGCCCATATGGAGCTCCTCGTGTTTGGACTATGGTGCTGCTGAGTTGTGCCCCTCTGGCTCTGCACAACCTTTCAGATTCTCGTCAGATGAATGACATGATGCTACATGTCACCTAAATAAACCGTGACGTGCTGAAGGGAAGACCGTATTACTCCTAGATCCATCTGGAATTAACTTCTGTACAAAGCTCTTTGTAGTGGCCTTCAGTGTTAGGCCCCAGTCATGTACTCCTTTGGGACCTTTTGGGGTATTTCTGTCTCTCCATGGTTCAGGCAGAACAAAAGGAATCGATCCGAGGGGGGATGAGGCAAAGTGAGGGCTTGCTGCTGAAATTTGGCCTTTCCTCATTATGAGCTCTGATTCCTCATTGTTTAGAGGAGCAAACCTTCCATCGTGAGATCAGTCAAACTGCATGATGTACAGTTACTTAACACTTTCAGCGTAAGATTTGGCTTCCTTGCTCGAACCTTTTCAGAGCCATCAGCTTTCTCCCTTGGAAAACTCTTTTGTGCAAAGGAAACGTTAAAACACCTTGATTCTTGGTTTGGGGTTTTCTAGGGAGTTCCAAGAAATGAGGCATACAGGTTCCCTTGGGAACTTGGCAGCTAATTCCGTAAGGCATCTGAGAAAGCTATGAGCCTGTTTGCATTAGTGTCTTTACTGTGCTTTTAAATGGGACCGTTGTCTTTCTTCTAGCTCCTTCGAGAATTTATAGAACGTAAAACCACTTCATTTGACCCCAACGACCAGGTAGCAATGGGCAGGTAAGTAGGAAGTTGTCTGTAACAGTACTGGCTTCACCCCAGCTCTGCATTCCAGCCCAGAAGAAAAACTACTTGTGGGCCTCCAGTCCATTGCAGGGGCAAAATTCTGAATGACTCTGGAGAAAGCACCTGGGTGTAGGAAATTGCATAACAAATGATTAAACCAGTATAACATTAGTCAGGAGAGTCGTCCTGTGTAACACATTCCTTAGTTATGGATCACACTGTCTGACTTCGTGTTTGCCAGCCTTTGAGCCATGCCCTGGTTTGTCTGCGATCCCCTAAAAATACTTTCCAGGTGTAAAAGACTGGATAATATCCAGACTTTGGATATTTCTGCCTCTCCATGGTTCAGGCAGCACGAAAGGAATCAATCCATAGAGGGGTGTCTTAATTGGCCCTAGTGAGGGAAGACTGGACAAAGTGAGGGCTTGCTGCTGCAATTTGGCCTGTCCTCATTATGGGCTCTGATTCCTCATTGTTTTAGAGGAGCAAACCTTCTGTCGTGAGATCAGTCAAAGCAATTCCTGTGCCTGCTCTCTCCCTGCTGTAAGAAAACATACTATATAATTAAAACAATATTAGGAAAAGTTTCCTGCATGCAAAAGTAAAATATAATTCCATGCAGGGAAGCTCTTACTTCTGTTTAATTTTATTGTTAGAAAATAAAGAATCTTCCAAATACCGCTTTATGAACGGTGCACATGTAAATAGCCATGGGCTGTAATTTAGGAAAGTGTAAAAGCAGAGGAAGGCTGAAAATGCTGGAGTAGAGCTCTCCACTGAAAAAGTGCTGTGGGGCTATGTGTATAGGGAGAAAACGCATTAGGAAATTTTGTGATGGTGAAATAACTTTTATCCTTGTAAAATATTGCCCAAATTTTAGTGCAGTGTGTCAAATCTATTTTGTGTATGTCTGGAATATTATGGAAAGCTATTCACTATAATTTCACATGATATAGACAAAATTACGTTTAAGTGGTGATTACATTGTGCATTTATCTGACTTTACAATAAAATAGATTACAGTAATTAAGATTATATTAAGATTGCAGTAATTGGATTTTGCTAGATTTTTTCCCCTGATGTCGAGTTTTCATTGTATAAATCAGGTAAGATGACGCTCGTTTTCATAAAAAAAAAATATTTATAACTAGTAGCAGTTTTTCTCTGCTGAAAACTCCTTTGACTTGATGAAGTTCTCTTTGCGGAGTCGAGCTCTCCGTTCTAAATACAGTCGGGGATCAGACAGCACTTTCTGAAAGCGTTTGTTGCTTTCCTTTCTTTTGCAGTTTTGGGTGGTAACCGTTGGAGCATTATGTAGGGCTTCTTGCTAGATTTGCCAGGTTTAAAGGAGAGACAGCGGGGAGAAATAACTTGCTTCTAATTTTCAATATGCTTTGCAAAACTGAGGGAGGAAATAAATGCAGAGCATCTGCTGCATCATGGTAATTCTGTCCATGAAGTTGGTGTAACTTCACTGAAAGAATCAGTCCAGGATGTGGCAGATGATCTGTTCTGTTGTGGTCTTCCTACATGCAAAACAGAAGTTGTTCTAGTAATCAAGGCTGAAACAAAAATTCAGAAACTGTACAGGCATTTTCTACAGATAAAGCTTTTCTGTTTTGTAAAGATTTTATTTTTAATTCTAAAGATTGTTAAAAATATTCAGTAATCAAGAAAGAGAGGCAAATGGAGCCAGATTTGTGGCCTCCACAGGTTTTGCTGCAGGTAGAATATTCTCACCAAAGAGCGACTGTTGCATCGGGATCAGCAGGTCTGCCCTGCCTGTCCCCCTGTGGCTGGAGTCAGGAGAAACGCTTAGTGCTTAACTGCCCCGTCCCTGGCGTGAAGCCGTACCATGGGCACGAGGAGTTTCATACCTGTTCTCCTGAGGTTCTGATCTCCTTCACGTGGGTACATGCACTAGGTAGAAGGGCTGGGAAGGGCCTCAGACCCCAGGGTACCCAATGCTTATTTTCCTCTTGGCTCTGAAAGTTGTGTAACTGTTGTTTTGCATTCCTCAGGCAATGGCTGGCCATCCAGAAGTTACGAAGCAAAATAAAGAAGAAAGTGGACAGAAAAGCTAGTAAAGGAAGGAGAATCCGGTGGGTGACAGCTTCTGCAAGAAGTGCTGATCCTGCTAGATAAAGACCGAGTGCATGGGTTGGCTCTGGGGTGCGTCGGTGGGCTTAGTCATGCCTGGTAGGGCAAGATGTCTTGCTCTGGGGCATCCACTGGCGAGTCGGGCTTGGTTGGATGCAGCCTGTGAGCATTGTCCAGATCAGTCTTGGCAAGAGTGTTCATTGGTCTCAGAGAACATAGGGAAGGGGTGTTGAAATGTCCCTAAGTGATTTGGGGCTGTAATTTCCAGTGAAAGCCAATAAACACCTCTCGTGCTGACTGAAACCTGGTTAGCAGCTCCGCAGGAAGATGTGCAGAAATGCCTCAGTGAGGTAGATGTCTGTTTCCCCTTGACTGTCAACTGGAATTTGGTGTCTAATCTCTCTTTATTTTTGTAAGTCCAACTGCAGCTTGCATTACCTTCAAAGCATTTCACATCCTGACTTCTGGATCAATAATTTGGGTTGATCGCTCCCATTGTGTTTCCAGTGGAAGAGTCTTCCAGGGTGGAAGGGGAAGCAGCCTGGAGAGGATAGGGTTTTTTTTTCTCTGCAGAGCAGATCTATTAGTCTCCCTGAGTTTAGCATGACTGCATGATTTGTAGTGGAGGAGGTGTTTGTGGCAGGGAGGCATGCTGAAAAGCTGCACCGCTTCCTGAAAAATCCGCAACATTAACCATCCTTTTGTGAGTAAACTATAAATCCTGAGTTTAGATGGCATCTGATAGAAAGTCAGTGGAGTCAGTCTGGGTCAGGCCTGGCATAGCAATTTTTAAGATAGATGTCATAAGATAATTTATTAAAAGAGGGAAGAGCTACTTTGTTGGCCTGAAAAGCCTATAATTATTGACTATCAATATTCTTTTCTGTCAGCATCACACATAATTGGATATATTCATGATTCAGTCAAAACTACTGACAACATCACACAACTGAGTCAGACTCGTAAACCTCCAGGAATAATGGGGAAGTCTCTCGTTGTGTGGAATGTGTGCGCTTCAGCATTCCTGAGAGATCAGCTATCTTGCCAAGTCAATTGCCTCTTACTTCTTAGGTGCTTTTTTTTTTTTTTCTTCTTTAAATAAAAGTTGCACTGACCCTGCAGGGAAAATATCGATAAAACTAAAATGTGTCATTGTCTGTGGTTAGGATTAACATGCAGTTAAGCTCCAAGGTCTTTTCAGAATAGTCCAGTAGAACCCAAATGGGTGGTTTTAAATAGTCGGTTCTTCCACTGAAATACTCAGTGTCACCCCAAGCAGATCACTTATCCTCTGTTCTTCTTTTTCCTTCTCTAAAATTGGGGCAGCAGTGCTTAGATTTGTTTTCATGAAGAACTTTGAGATGCTGGAGAGCAAAGCGTTTAATACTGTTTCATCTGTCTCCGTAGTTCTTCCTTTTTAGCAAACCTTCTTTTCTTCCTTTAGCAAACCTTCAGTATTGTAGCATGTTGGGATGAAATGTGTTAGTTTACTGTAGGGTCTGAGGATCTTCAAGTGCTTTCAAAAGCAGTCCACCTTCCACTTGGCATCAGTACCTGTCCCCTTCTTAGACAGGGAATTGGACACTAAGAGGTGAAGTGAGCTCATCCAAAAAGTCCACTGTCGAGCTCAGGAAACCTGGTGCCTGGAACTCTGCTATCCCTGCTAGGATGTGCCTTTTCTTGAGGTAGATATGGGGGAGTGATGTGTGCACACTTATTCCATTGCACTGGTTGGTCTTGTGCTGCTACAACATGGGATGTCTTTCTGTGAATGTCGTGGTTTAGCCCTGTTGCTAAACCACTCCACACTCCCCCCTCCCAGTGAGGAAGGGTGGGAGGAAAACCAAGGGAGGCACGTAGAAGTTGTGATAAGAACTATTT
>NW_010263502.1:39044-42500 GCF_000690775.1 Eurypyga helias | reverse complement strand
TTCCCAACCCACCTCACTGCCCAATATTTTCCCCCAACTCTCTTCCTGCACTGGGGGAGTGGAGGATGTGATCGAGCGACTGTGTGGTACTTAATTAAAAGGTGAGATTAAACCATGACATCACCAACCACTGTTGAGTGTGAACAAGCCAAACTATCCTTCTCCATTTAAGGAACTTCCTGTACTCAGGGTCTACCTGAGCCATACAGCAATGTGCCAGAGCAACGGATGCCCATCCTCAACCCTCTTCTAAGACAGTATCATTCAGAATCATGCAATCAGATTGCTAACCATCCGAGTTTCCTAAAATCTATTTTACATATGGACACTATTCCCTCATTAAAAGTGTAAAACTGGGTGTGAAAGATGGCTTTACAGTTTATGAATAATTAGAACTCTACCTTAATAAATTCACCAACTAATAACCAAAGATGTGGGAGCTAAATTAGCTCTGAAAAGTCTGATTCAAACCTGCGGCTGCCATGATACCCTGATTTTCTAATAGGATTATATCTTGCAGGTTCACCAAAATGCATATCTTATCTTAAAGGTCCAAAATTATGTGCAATATACAGCAAATCACACCCCATACTGAGAAATAGCAGCAAGTTCTGTTATATCTGTTTTCTCGAAGAGTTAGTGGTCTATCCACCATACAAAATTAATTTGTATTGCAATCTTTTTTTTCAATTTGATGATAAAGAAAAATATCTACATGGCCATAGTTTTCATCTAACGGCAAAAATTCCATCATATTTTCCATCCTCAGCTAACATGAAAGCATAAAGTATGTACATTTATTTACAACAATATAGAGATATATTCATTGGTTCTCATTTCTAAAGTCACACCTGCTTCCCAAGCCAGTTAGGTAAATCCTAATTCAATGTCTAGACTAAATATGTTAAAGAAACATTTTATGAAGCACAAATTTATGTTTCGAGAGTAAAAATTACTTCATACTGCTGGACCACTCATGGCAGAAATATTTAGAAAATCTTCCTCTTGCTTTGTGTAGGTGTGCTTAAAAAGGATATTATTGGTATGAATGCAGAGCGATAAGCAATTAAAGAGATAGAAGAGTGCAAAGCTGTCATCACAGAATTAAGGCTTTCAAACTAACAGCAAAGTATTCACAAGAGGAAAAAGATTAAAGGATCACTGCGTACATTTCCAAACATTCCCACAAGTAGGCTTTTATGTGAAAAATGTCTGCATTCCTATGATGACTTAGTGAGGAAATGGATGAGTTCCTCTTTTCAAAGCATATATTAAGAAGAAAAAAGCGATGACAAGAAATGCATCAAGCAAGCTGCAAGGGCTTCTATAACCATGTACAGGATAAGGAACAGTGGGAAATCTGTGAAAGAGACCAAATCCAGATTTTTGAAAAATCTATGCTTTTGTATAACAAGAAGTCCTCTCTAGGCTGCATAAATTATATTCCTACCATAACTTAGAACTCCACAAGCTGCCGCACAGCATACATCCTGAGAGACTGAAAACAAGGACTGTGACAGTAAAGGTGATAATTTATCTGAACAGAATTTTTGGCTAACATTTACCTAGAACAAAGTAAATGTTTAACTACTGCAATAAGTTTTTATCAGTTTTGGAGATGGGATTTTTGTTGGTTGGTTTTTGGTTTGTTGGGATTTCTTTGATCCCTTGGTTTCTTTTTCTGGTTGTGTTTTTTGTCTGTTTGTTATTTTTTGAACAATATTCAAAGCAACCCCAAATCCCAGCAGGATGAATTCAGGCTTTAGTGACTCCTCATTGCCCCTATTTAACATTGCACCTGATAAAGCATGTATTTGTTCTGGATTTTGGTGGTTTGGGTTTTTTGAAGGAAGCATGATACTTTTTTCTTTTTAAGTAGAGATGAACAGTGCTGGGAAATATAAATAGCACATTTTTCTTCCTCACATTCATAGCAACCAGACAGCAACCTCAAAAATGTAAGGTTTTCTTTGTTATTTACTGAAAGTAAAAAAAAAAAAGTAATAAAGCAGCTTTGACCATGTCAAAACTAGTGCAGACATCTCTAACTGTTTGAAAACTATAGACAACAGCAGAACAAAAGATTGTCTGAAGATGTAAGGAATGCATTTCCAAAAAGTTTTGTGCCTCTTCTGTCTAGGAAGGTAGGAGCAAAAGAGGAGTAGCATTTTTTTCTTTCAATACCTTATTCCCAAGGATGAAAAGTTCATACCCAAGAACACATGTAAGTGATACAACTAATACTGAGAAAAGAAGACATCTGTATTTTCTTCAACAAAAGAAAATATTGTTCAAACCAGCGGGGACAGCAGAGACTGAAAATCTTTTCCAGTACCTTACACCTTAGTAAAGCTAAGGTTTTGCTTCAGATCTTATCTGTCACGAAGTCAGTAGCCACTTGTGTACTCATAGAAGGAAGTTGTGATTCTCAGTCAGATTAAGCTGCCCCTAAACTTTGCTTCCACATATTTCTCATGAGCTTGGATGCAGGAGTTGAATGAACCATTAGCAAGTTTGCTGACAATACCAAACTGGGAGTTGTTGTTGACTCTCTTGAGGAAGAAGAGGACTTGCAGAGGGATCTAGATATATTGGAGGATTGGATCAAGCCCGTCTTGCTGAAGAAAAGCATGTGAAAATTATATCAAGCATGCGAAAAGAATATCAAATACAAGTATTACTAAAATCACTATGCCAGCAGATGGCTTCTGTTGAAAGTTGGTATGATTTGCACATGGAAAAATGCAAACATTCAAAAAAGCATTCTCCTACTTTAAATTGGAACCTAGATCTTATTTTATACTTCTCAAAACATCACGTTGATGGTAAAATGATTCTTTATTCTTAACTGTATGACAGAAAACACCCTGGCCTGTGTATGTCCAGGCTCAAATTTCAAGACATCTCCAGAGGTTATGTTAGGGTAATTGTTACTGATCATTTTTTGAAGTTATCATAATAGAAATACAAGAACATAGCACAGTTACCATGGTTTTGATAAAGTCACTCAGAACTAATGAAAAGAAACAAGCCAAGTTCCATGTTAATATAGAAACTATTAAACTTGTTTTCAACATGAGCTGCAGTTCCTCAAACATTGTTGCTTTTCTCTTTTGCTTATTTTCTTTTTTGCTGGAAAACAAAGGCTTTCTGCTCTCTACAAGAGTAGGAGCAGTTGCAAATTCAACAGAATAAGAGAACAAATCTCTTAGGATAAAAAGCTATATGCCAGGCCACCTCATAGGTGACCAAGTAAAAATGTCGCAATACTCATTTTAACTCTGGAGATCAAAAAGTTCTTAACTCACAGAGAGAACTTTCCTTCCACATCACTGCAAACACATACCAGCACAGCAAACATTAGTGTAACACAGAATCATAAGATCATGGAATGGTTTGGGTTGGAAGGGACCTTAAAGATCATCTAGTTCCACCCCCCCTGCCATGGGCAGGGAC
>NW_010263502.1:27019-38872 GCF_000690775.1 Eurypyga helias | reverse complement strand
CCCCTTGTCCTGTCACTACAGGCCCTTGTAAAAAGACACACGCCCCTCACTCCAGCTTCCTTGTAGCCCCTTCAGGCACTGGAAGGTGCTATAAGGTCTCCCTGGAGCCTTCTCTTCTCCAGGCTGAACAAGCCCAACTCTCTCAGCCTGTCCCCATGGCAGAGGGGCTCCAGCCCTCTGAGCATCTTCATGGCCTCCTCTGGACTCGCTCCAACCGGTTGATATCCTTCTGATGCTGAGGGCTCCACAGCTGGATGCAGCACTCCAGGTGGGGTCTCACAAGAGCAGAGCAGAGGGGGAGAATCCCCTCCCTCGACCTGCTGGCCACACTTCTCCCGATCCAGCCCAGAATGCAGTTGGCTTTCTGGGCTGCCAGTGCACACGGCCGGCTCATGTCCAGCTTTTCATCCCCCAGCCCCCCCAAGTCCTTCTCCTCAGGGCTGCTCTCTATCCACTCTCCACCCAGCCAGTACTTGTGTTTGGGATTGGCCTGACCCAGGTGCAGGACCTTGTGGAAGTGGAAGCATTGTGTACTTATTGACTATTTGGTTTTGCTATAGTTATGAGTGAATTCAGTATATTCCTCAGTAAGTACAGAAATCAGAAAACTGTATCAGTTTTAAAGGCTCTGCTTAGTCTTCACCAACTTACTGGCTTCAACTAGAAATTTCTGCGCTACTATTACACCTCACTGCAATAAGGAAGCTACCAACTGTGTTAAGAATAAATGCCATTTGTGTCTCCTTTTCATTCTCTCACTAATAAGTATATCATGGCTTCAGGTTTAAAAATAAAACAGGCAAAAAAAATAAAACAGGCAAAAACTTCCTATAGCATTTTATTTCATTTAACATGTCTTTATCTGATTTTACAATCTTTGCAGTAAAAAGCAATAACTGGAAACTGCAGATGCTTCTATTTGGGTTTTGTCAAGATAAGTGTTGAAACAGAACAAGGGTATAACCATTACTTTTGACATCTTTGAGCCCTGGACTGACCCATTAAGTTAGCCTGCATACCAAGATAGCTTAATTACACATATTTGACTAAGCATACTTACATAAGTACCCAATTATAGCTTAAAACAACACTCAACATGCATACCCATCTGTCATTGAATATATCTGTTGTTAAGACATAATGGTGTGCTCAGTTTCGTCCTTTCTGAATACATTAAATATTTTTTACAGCCACAGTGAAGAAACACTGGCATAACAACTGTTTGGAGTGTAATAATGCATTACCTTGAAAATTTAAAACCTGGATTTACAAGACTATCTGTCAATATTCTCTAAACATCCTCCTCATATCAATGATTTTTGGTTTTAAAACTGGCAGCTAAGGATAACACTAGAACTAACCACTTGTCTGCACATAAACAAGACAAAGCGGTTTGAAATTCTTTTACCTTTTCTTTTCAAAATATTGTTCAATGTCATTTTCATTCTAGGATAAACTATCAGCATTTCTGCAACTGAAAGATAAAATGTCATTTAAATATGTCTCAGGAGAATAGGAGTCAGTCAGTTAAAGATAAATGCATGATGAGATATATTTAGAAAGCTCTGTAATGACACACTGTTTTACAGTGGGAGGCATTAAAAACCCTACTATTAGTCACCACTTCTGACTCTGGAACTGTGATACTACTGTTACCAGAGTCAGATGTGGTACCAGTGGCAATTACCTGAGGAACTTCATGTCGAGCTGCTGATGACAACTACAGTACACATACCCCCAAGACTCGACCATCATTAGCATATATACCCACATTATCTTTGACCAAAACTGATATATTTCATTCTAAAAAAGGATTTCTCGCTTTACAACACAATTTCAGCCCTTAGCAAAGTGCTCTGTGGTCTACAAAGTATCATAAAAAAAGTGGTCGTGATCTCAATACCTAATCCTTAATGAAGTGTATCACCTAATCTGGCTATGTTCTTGTCTTGATACATAAGCAGTTGAACATCTGTGGTCTCTTAAGTTCACCTGAGGAACAAAACTGTACTACAAATATCTTGAATTCTGAAAAGAATTAAGAAGCTAAAGTGGAGGGAAAAGGTAAGAAAACTTAGTAATAAAGGTACTACCAACAAAATCTGTATTTGACCAGTTCCCCACCTAAAATATGCACTGAACAGCATCTTTTCTTTTACACATAATGTGGAGCACACATTAGCAGAAGTTTTCACTCACTGATGGGAAAAATTAAATGCCACAGAAATCTATCTCAACTTCTTTTAAAGGTAATACAAATCTTAAGCCAAAACCAAGCTTCTATTTTACCATTTTCTTATCACCACAGGATCCAAAAATGCAAACAGGAATTATTATGCTCACTCAATGCCAGTCATGTCTGCCAAGAATTTGCATTTACAACAAGATGCTAGAGATCAAGTGAAATACCAACAGTGTGACTGGATTTGGCAGTGGCATATTCTCATACTCCCTTGACAATATTAAAGGTTGACAGCAAAAAGATAACTAGATCAAGAACTGAACCATGAATGAACTCTCATCTGATATGACCTAAAGCAAGAAGTCAGCATGCTATACATGATACTTCAACATTATTTTCATTGTTCCAACACAGACTGTAGCAGATGCAAGACCATGTAAATGTTTCAGCTAGTGGGGCAGCACAGCTTTGATTGCTTTCCCTGTACCATGTAAGGAGATTCTTCAGTTTCAGAACTTCTGGTCAAGTTTGAGGCCCACTTTAACGTTTCAGAGACAGTGTTCACCTATATTCACATTCTCACGTACATTCACTAAAGCAAAAAAACAGGTGGAAGGATAACCTCTGTTCAAATACCAGTACGCCCTGTATTTAGTGAAAATTGTGGGGGAAAAAGAAAAATGCAATAGAGGACTTGAGTGCTACAATGGCCATAATACTCTTATGAATTCCCTTAATTTCCTCTATATAAGTGTACCTATTGCCTCTGCATATTTTTGGTACCAGCCAGAGATTTCAGAGAAGAGTTCATGAAACTCAAAACTTTGAAAGTGAAATAGTCAGTTAAGTTTCAACCCCAAACCCGCTAGAAATCCCCAGGCATACATCAATCCATTCCTTTTACATACTTCAGTGCTCCAGAGGAATGATTTCAGAAATTATAAAAAGCTGGCATGTAATTTTTATCCACCTGCATGCCACAACACAGGAGATCCCAGCCAATGCTGTGTTCTTTAGTTATGGGTTTTTTCCGAACACAGTTAACAAGTTTTTCAAAAAAAGCTTGTTATAAGAGCTGCTCCGAGTACACACCCCAAATCAAAATTTCATTCCAAAAGATGATGAAAATTGTTTCATAAAAACAGTTTATGGGAATATGGCCATTTTCACAGTCAGAGAAAAGAGGCATAAAAACTGACTCATCAAATCACACCAAAGCTCTTAAGGAAGCCCAAGAACTAAAATTCTGAATTTCATAAAGTTAACTTGAGCACCTTAATTTTAAATTAATTCTGCCTCTCTAGGTTGTTTCTTATTTGATGTTTTGCAAAAAGAAAAACTTTGAGTGAAATATAAATGGGCACAGTTTTTTTAAACGAACTTTTGCATGTGGACCATGAAAAGGTAAAGAGCATATATTGTATGCATTTTACCCAAAACTATTACAGCTAGACTGATACTTCTGTTTGAAAATGGTGTTTTGGCTTTACCTGTATATTTTGAAGTTCAATAAAGCATTCACATTTCAGTCCCCATTTAGAACTACTTACAGCTATAATCACATTGCAAAGGGACAAGTTCAGAAGTTGTAACATGAAAATAGGAAATGGATCAAACAGTTACAGAGTATCCCCATGTACCCCATTTGAGTTGGAAGGCTAGAGGAAAGCAATTTCTCCCTACAGTAAAGAAAAATTCAATTCAAGATATTCCTTTCAAAGGACAGGAACCTTCTAAAAATGTATTGGAAACTGCCCACAGGGGAACAAGAAGAGCCATTTGATAAGGAATATCTGCAGTCATGCGAGGAAAGACCTGAAGAGTGAAGAACACCCTGTTCCCAAAATGCAAAGGAATTCTGTAAGCAGGGTAATGAACTGATCTTCATGGTCAGATGTAATGTCTTTATGCTCCAACAAGGAGGTTTAAAATTAGGCATCTAACAATAGTGATGGAAAAGCATTTAATGGATTGCTTATGGAGCTTGTAGAATCACATCCCAGGTTAAAAAAAAAAAAAAAATTAGACAAAAGTTTAATAAACAAGTTAAAACCAAAACATACTGTGGCCAGTTATGAAATGCAGGGAGGGAATAGGACTTTTCATTGCATATATCACTCTTCTTTCTGTCCCGCTCCTCTCTCTATACCCTCCCCCTATCCACACACACACACACACCCACCCAAACTATTCTTTCTATTACATTTGCCAGCTGATCTGGCAGAGTATGTATTTTTTAAATAGGCTAGATTCTGCTAGCCCGAAAGGGCTAGGTACACAGGATGAGCAGGAGGCACTAAAAACAAAAGCCAGAAGACTTCCCAATACGGAACCACCTAAGTATAACCACCACACAGCCTGCATCAACCTGAGCTTCTTCTGTAGACAGTTACCTCTGTGCTCTTTTATGCTCCCACATCCTACCTGCAACATATTTTCCCAGCAGTCACCCTCAGTGAAATATTCTAATTACATTTTGAGGGTTTTTATTTTTCTTATGTGTTATCATTCAATTTTTCATAGAAATAGATTGGATTTTTGGAAGAAAAAGTATCACTTTAATCCTCATGTTCACGTTTCTTGGGAGTTACATTTTCTCATTTAATGATTCAACAGAGATAAGGGAAGCATATACGATTCAAATTTGTTAAATGCTCAGCGTCATTTGTTAACCAAACCAAAATCTGCAAGCTTGAAAGCTTCTGTATGATAATACACTATTGAATGACCTTTTATATTTATTCTCTAGAAACCATGAATTAGACTTAATAACCATACTTCCTCATTATCATTTACTCTGACCTAAAGACTGATTTTGCAGTCCACAGGGGAAAATTTTTCCTGATAATTACTTCTCCAAGAGAAATGACAAATTTCACCTTGTTTAATATGCCTCTTGGTAATAGTTTAAGACAACAGAGGAAGCATGCACATTTTTTTTTTTTTTTTAGACATGCACATGTGTTTCTCCTGAGGTTACACCACTATTTTATGCAATTACTTGTTATTTTATTTCCCTCTGGTACCTGTGGCATAGAGTCCTAACAGTCAGGGTTTTTTTCCCTTCCTCTCTGGGGAAGCTTAGATTTTGACAGGATACAATGTACTAGTAAAATAAGTCCTCAATAAAACATCCATTGCTCCCAGTATTGCATGCAAAGATATTTTTTCCTATAAGTGCCCGATACCATACATACACCTAAATGTACTCTAGGAAAAACTCTTAATGAATGTATAGTCGAACATAAGATTAGACAAGATAAAAAAAATCCTATTACAACTGTCTCCTTCAACAATCCAAGACCTGGATACCATTATAAGAAATTACATCCTCATATGCCCACTGCTACTCCTTACACCCCCAAAAAGCGCACACACAGTCTGATTGCGTGCAATGAAAATCCATTGGGAGGGGGGAAAAGTAAAAATATCCGCACTCAAAATGGGCCTGTTTTGTCCTCACTGTAGGTAAACCAAGTCTTTTTTGTTTTCCTGAATTATCAGGATATGCATTCTCTGGCTAAGTATCTACAGAAGATCTAGAAACACAAAGAACTGGAGATCAAAATACAATAACATGGACCTTAGACCTCAAGTCTGAAAGCAACATACTCCTTAGGGAAAATAGATATCTTTTTTCCTAAACAAACTACTTCACTGTTTCTTTACTGTTGAACTATTCCCAACCTGAAACCACCAGAACATAGAACAGTCCACAAAATGCCTTGAAAAACAGGTCCTAAAGTTTACTTTGCCGGGAATCCACAAATACTGATCTTTCAGGAGGGGAAACTAACCATGAGCCGTGATCAAAGTAGAGAGTAATGTAAAAGTGCATAGAAAGCTTTGACGTTTGAATTTAACACATCTGTTCAACTTGTGTTATTTCAAAAATAACTTTTGGATATCATAGAACAATGGAATGGTTTGGGTTGGAAGGGCCCTTAAAGATCATCTAGTTCCAACCCCCCTGCCATGGGCAGGGACACCTTCCACTAGACCAGGTTGCTCCAAGCCTCGTCCAGCCTGGCCTTGGACGCTTCCAGGGATGGGGCATCCACAGCTTCTCTGGGCAACCTGTCCCAGTGCCTCCCCACCCTCTCCAGGAAGAATTTCTTCCTGATGTCCAGTCTAAACCTCCCCACTTTCAACTTAAACCCATTACCCCTTGTCCTGTCACTACAAACCCTTGTAAAAAGTCCCCCCCAGCTTCCTTCAGGCACTAGAAGGTGCTATAAGGTCGCCCAGGAGCCTTCTCTTCTCCAGGCTGAACAAGCCCAACTCTCCCAGCCTGTCCCCATGGCAGAGGGGCTCCAGCCCTCTGAGCATCTTTGTGGCCTCCCCTGGACTCGCTCCAACTGGTCTATATCCTTCTGCTATTGAGGGCTCCACAGCTGGTCATAGCACTCCAGGCATAGTATCACAAGAGCAGAGCAGAGGGGTAGAATCCCCTCCCTCGCCCTGCTGGCCACACTTCTCTGGATACAGCCCAGGATACGGTTGGCTTTCTGGGCTGCCAGCACACACGGCCGGCTCATGTTCAGCTTTTCATCCCCCAGTACCCCCAAGTCCTTCTCCTCAGGGCTGCTCTCTATCCACTCTCCACCCAGCCTGTCCTTGTGTTTGGGATTGGCCTGACTCAGGTGCAGGACCTTGCACTTGGCCTTGTTGAACTCCATGAGGTTGGCACGGTCCCACCTCTCCAGCCTGTCCAGGTCCCTCTGGATGGCATCCCTTCCCTCCAGCGTGTTGACCACACCACACAGCTTGGTGTCATCAGCAAACTCGCTGAGGGTGCACTCAATGCCGTCATCCCTGTCACTGACAAAGATGTACTGGACCCAACATTACTGGTAACAGTACTGGTAAACTATACCAATAAACAATACCGGTCCCAATACCAACCCCTGAGGAACACCGCTTGTCACTTGTATCCACTCAGACATCGAGCCATTCACCACAATGCCCTGAGTATGACCATGCTACCACTTCCTTATCCACTGAGTGGTCGATTCATCAAATCCATGTCTCTCAAATTTAGAGACAAGGCTTTTGTGGGGCAAGGTGTTGAACACTTTGCACAAGCCCAGGTAGATGACATCGGTTTCCCGTCTTCTATCCACCAACGTCGTAACCCCATCTCAGAAGCCACCGTACTTGTCAGGCACGATCTGCCCTTGGTGAAGCCATGCTGGCTGTCACCAATCACCTCCGCATTCTCCATGTGCCTCAGCATGGTTTCCAGGAGGATCTGCTCCATGACCTTGCCAGGCACAGAGGTGAGACTGACTGGCCTGTAGTTCCCCAGAACATCCTTTTTTAACTTTTTAAAGACGGGGTTATGTTTCCCCTTTTCCAGTCAGTGGGAACTTCACCAGACTGCCACCACTTCACAGATATGATGGATAGAGTTTTCGCAACCTTGTCCGCCAGTTCTTTCAAGACCCACAGATGTATTTCACCAAGTCCCATAGACTTGTGCACCTTCAGGTTCCTTAGGTGTTCCCAAACCTGGTCCTCACTGACCATGGGTGGCTCTCCATTCTCGCAGTCCCTGCCCTTGCCTTCCATGACTCTGGGGGTATGGCTTGTGCCCGTGACAGTGAAGATCAAGGCAAAAAAAGCATTGAGTACCTCAGCCTTCTCCATATCCTGGGAAACCAACTCTCCTGTATATAGACAAACATTGGGCAATATTTCACTGCTCTCTTCTTTTGGCTGAAAAAATAGAATAAAAAGAATTTTTGTACTTGAAAATAGCTATTAGTATTAGCATACTTTTCTGTACTAACCACCAAAAATTCCATAAAAATTATTAACCATTTTACATGAGAATAGTATTTGCAGCAACTTAGCATTTGAAAGGCATATTTTTTCTTCCTCTTCTTTGACAATCCAATGTTCTATGTGAAAAATTCATGCTGAGCTTTTCAAAACAGTCTTTCAGTGGGTGACCTTCTCATCAGCTTTTTAAATACTGTAGGTCTTTCAAAATGAATTCATAAATGATATAGGAATAAACTATGTCATTGCCATTGCAGCTGGAAACCAAGCCACTGCTGCAAATAATTTATTCAGATTTATCCTTAACTTTGTTCATGGAATATTTCATCAGCAAGTTAATCTCTTCCATAACTCCCCCTGGCCACCCCTCTTACCCCAGTGGTCTATAAACTTCTCAATACAAATGTATTTCTTGTAACACCTAGTAAGGCTGATCATAGGTGGCATAAAAGTAGCATAAAAGTACCTTCATTCCCAAAGTGGAGGAATGCAACTTTAAGCAGGAAGGACTAAACAGACCAGAAGAATTCAGAATTTCAAGTTGTGCATTTGAGATATCTGATAAAAGATCTTTCCCACAAGTATTTGTAACCAGAATCCCTGTGAAGCACAACCAGGCTACTGTAAGATTTGGTTTGAATCTGTAGAATTGAAACTTATTATCTGCATACTTTGCTGTTCTATATGTGCTGCAGTAGGCAAGCATGGAAAGGACATCAGCAGCTGACCCATTTAGTTGTGATTTTTACCATAGAAACACATCATTGTATTGACCTAACGGTGGACTTCAAATATGTCAAAGCAGTTATAGTCAAGATAGGTACAAGTTCTTCTCCACATTAGCTTACTTGAAGATAAGACCTAGGTTATGAACCAAGATAAATACCATAATTACCTAATAGCCAAGACAGCTCTGGAGCAGACAGTGGAGGAACCAGTGGACTATCACTGGATATTTTCAAAAACAGGCAAAGCTTTGTCACGAATACCTGCAAGTTGATTTTCCTGGGGGTAGAACAACACGATACGATCCAGGCTTAATTTCTTTTTTTTTTTTTTAACTTACTGATATGTATATGTATATGCCTTATTTAGCTTTCTTTAGTAAGAATCATTACAGTGTCATAAATAATTCTAAGAAACCTCACTTTCTCCTTCATTTAACAGCAACAGTCCTAGTTTTGGACTACAGCACATAATACAAACTGAAATCTTTGATGGTCCCTAATGTCTACCGCAGCATCCACCTCCTCCCTCCTCCTCTCCTTCACCACCCCCCACCCCCACCGCCCCCCCAAATCGTTTGTTACACAACTGAATCATAAATCAAAATGAGAAACCAAAAGACATTTGTTTCACCTTTTTTCTGGACCAGTTTGTGATTATCAGATGACCAGCACAGTTACAGATAGAATAATATATTATAAACATAATTAGAAATTCTTATTTTTTTGTTATTTGATAGTTTTGTGCAAATTCAGTAACGCTGAATAAGGAATGAGAGCCTAAAAAGGCATAATTTGTATTGTGTATTTAAAATACTAGCTTAGATAATTTATGGTTGGCAACAAGTTAATGTATGAGAAAGCAGGAAAGAATCATGAGCTTTCCTGAAACAGAAACTTCAAGATACTGAAATCAGGAAAGTTGTAGCAATATTTCCATCTACTGGAGGCTGGAGATAATTAGCAAATGCTCCCAGCTGCCATAGTCACTTTATCTGATGGAAAGTCAAATTGAGAAAGTATAAATATCTCTCTTACTGGATTCATGATTTCACATTTTTCATACATGTTCACAACATTAGGACATAAAAGATCGTATCATCTTAAAAGCTGTAGGACCTCCTATCTTAAAGGATTAGGACAAAACTAAGGCAACATATAAGAGGCTATTCAAGATAGACAGAACATACGTGAGTCATCCACATCATCTCCAGAAAATAAGATTTCTAGATTTTATTAATAAATCAATTTGTCTAACAGTATATTCATTTGTCACAAGATAAATTATTTCACTCATATATTTCATGTGCATGACCACTATTTCTCCACATCGACAGTTTTTTTAAAAGCAATCTCTTATTTCTAAGCGTCATTTTACATAAAAACTAAATGTGAACAATGTATCACTGCTAAATAGCAAACAACCAGTCCCCAAAGCGTCCAACTTCTATGTGGCAGGAACCAAGGGCTAAAGCCTGAGAGTTTAAGACAATCCCGTTTCACTGTTTCCCCTCTTCAAATAGAAAATACCACTGTCACAATTTCTGTCTTCAGCTAAATCCTGCGACACATTATTTGAAAATAGCTTATAGCACCAGACTGAGCAATTTACTCATAAGGCTGGTTGAGGTGTGCAATTGTGGATTCTAAGACCATTAATTTTTGAGCATATCACACATTTAAGAAAACAAGCTTTGTCTTTGTTTAAGAAAACACACTTCAGGAAAACAACTTGAAGCAGACATGAGATAAGAATTCATTAAATCTTTAACAGCATCCACTGAAGGTTAACATAAACCAGTATAATTCATTGCTTTTGCAGCTACTTCACAGCATGTCACTGGCAGTTCCAAAGTAAAATCTAGACACAAGAACAAGACATCCTTAAGAGTGGCAGCACCAACTTTAACTTCTATCATACATACTGCTTTTCTGACTGACAGAAGAATTTGACTGTTTATGTACCCTCACACTCCCTTAGATATCTACTATTGAAAGCCGACACACAGCAATTCCAACATCCATACTGACATTGCCAGTACAAAAAGCATTATTGCTTCCCTTCTCTTGCTGTTCTCAAGTAAAGCCTTTCAAACATTTGTGTAGAATAATTTAGCCCATGATTCTTTTTGTTCATGGATAATTCAGCAGATACTGGCAGTTAGTCTTTGTTATTTCAAATTGTGCAGACATGTTATGTAAAAGTATTTCAGCACCTGCTTCCGTTCTGTTCTTCGTGGCTTGTGGGAGGTCACCCAACAAATATGGCAGAATTTATGTTCTTCCCTTTGATAACAACTCTTATAAGGGGAATAATAGCCTGCAACATATTTATTCAAACCTCAGAGTCCACAGAAACCTGAAAATCTACACAAATGACTATTGTACCCATGTACACTAACTGAAAGAAATTGGAGTTATTTGAGGATAAATCAAAAATCAACTAAGAGCTTGCAAAAGGGTTTTACTACTCCTCAATATTTAAGAGGTACTGCACAGTATAGCACATAAGACAGTCGTAGCTAGTTTCAAAAAAATGAAAAGTAAAAAAAAAAAAGTAATTTGTGGCATTTCTTAATCACCAATCAAGATTAACTCATTTTTAAGCTGTAGTCAACAAACTAAGAGACAAAATTTCCATTATGCTCCTTGACACTACTAATAACAAAAAAAAAAAAAAACCCACACCACTACCTGAATTGGGAATAGCAAACACTATGTCAAAACAAAGTATCCATTCTGAGAATACATCTGCATTGCTTTGCATCTCCTGACTCCCACTTAAACCAGCTTTCTCTAATGAACCTGAACCTCCACACGTTAGATGGGGTGAGTTATTTGTGCTGACTGATGCCCATTGGCTAACAAGGAGGCCCAGTACAATGCAGGTGCTTCAGCATTGTGTTAGAATAGAAAGTACATTTGTACAGTTCATCAATAGGCTGCCCACGAGAAGCATTTGAAGTGCCACTCTGTAAGCAACAAATATAAAGCAGAATCAGAGAATCACAGAATCCCTAAGATTGGAAAAGACCTGTAAGATCATCCAATCCAACCATCAACCCAACACTACTATACCCACTAGACCATGTCCTCAAGCACGATGTCTACATGTTCCTTGAACATCCTCAGGGATGGTGACTCCACCCCTTCCCCGGGCAG
>NW_010263502.1:363-26742 GCF_000690775.1 Eurypyga helias | reverse complement strand
TCTCTGTGGCCTTCTTGGAGGGAGGGGCCCAAAACTGAACACAGTACTCGAGGTGTGGCCCAGTACAGGGGCACAATCACGTCCCCACTCCTGCTGACCACACTGTCCCTGATACAGGCCAGGATGCCATTGGCCTTCTCAGCCACCTGGGCACACGCTGGCTCAGATTCAGCTGTTGTCAGCCAACACCCCCAGGTCCTTTTCTGCCTGACAGCTTTCCAGCCACTTGTCCCCAAGCCTGTAGCACTGCTGGGGGTTGTTGCGACCTAAATGTAGGACCCAGCACATATCAAAGTAAATGAACATCAGGAGACCCACAAACCAGTTTCTTAAAGGAGGTTTCTGAAATAGTTAAACAAAAGGAGTCTGTAAGATTTATTGTCTTTGTATTTTTATATCAGGCTACCTGAACTAAATAGGATTTGGATATGATTTCTAAACACACTAGAAGAACCTTCCACTACTTAATCTACATCTTTCCTTAAATACATAAATTCCTGGTGTGTGCTGGCTAGTCTACCTAAATCATCCTGGATAAAGAAACAGTAACTCTCAGCAAGCAATTGCTTTTGCAAAAGAAGAACCCACATCCCCATCTCAGCATTTTGACTACACTGACCTGCAGCACTGTCATGGAGTAATAACACAACTGCACTTAAAATGCTACACACAGCCCTGGAAATGGAAAGTTATCATGGCAGTTACCTTGTGCTCAGGAAAGACTTTTCTTTTGACAGCATTTCCCAAAAACAGTGCATTAAACAAGCCATTGTGGGCAGCTGTTGTCATGCTGATACCTGGGACAATTCAGCAATTTTTATTCACAGATTAGTGGAAAATATATGGAACAGTGCCTTGGGGCTCAATCCTATGGAAACACATATGGTTCTCTGATTTAAAAATCCCTGGTGAAAATAATCAAGAAACTCAGTCAACTGAGAGCTGCAGATAATATTCAGAAAACTGTAAATAAAAAATTAAAGAATCAAAGATTTTTGAAAGCGAGAAAGCTATTATTTTCTTCAAATTGTAGCCTTCTCCTATTTTCATTTTATATTTTTACATCTTATTTCTCTTCCATTCTCTATTTCCTTTTTGTTCTTAACACAAAAAGATAGAAAGTTATCTTTTGAAAAGAGAGAAACATACGTTAGTAATTCCATTTTATGGATAACATTTCAATCTTCAACTTTGCTAAGCAGAAAAAAATATCTTCAGGCTTTTATACCAGCTTTGTAACTGCAAACTGTAATCTGCATAATAACTATGAATCTTCTTTTCATCTTCCTTATACATATAATATCCCCCTTGATTATACAAAGGTGGTTGTTATAATGCCACACAGAGTAGCATCCACTATGACAGATACGATAACAAACTGCTCTCCTTGCAAGAATCCTCCCTTCAGTTAGTTACCTTTGGCTTCCAGGGAGATATATATCCAAACGTCCATCAACTATTTTCCTTCCCTTACAATGTAAACGTGTGTATGTTAACAAATTTTTCATTGTTTAATAAACCTGTAATTTTTTCCTAACCTCACTGTCAGAAACACCTGAGCTGGTGTCAGAAATTTCCTGTAACACAGATTGAGCCAGACCTCTACCACAGAGTTAGTTAAAGCAAGTTAGTAAACAAAAACATGCCTGTTAAGGGAACTATAAAGCAATTTTAATAATGATTTACAGCACAGCCTAAGAGTGTGAAGAGGCCCAAATGAAAAGCACTGCCCAGTTCTCACATCTTGTAGTGCACCCTCTCTTTTAAAAGAAGTAGCAGAGTGAAACATCAAAATGAAGTGGTACAATCAAAACGACAGTCAGTCAACGATAGTCACTGAATACAACGTGTAGTTATATGAAGGATTTGGCATGTGAGCTGGTGGGAGACTTGACTATGAAGATAGCTCATTTCTCATCAGGTCTCATGTCAGTTGCTGAATAAGTGAATCTTGCTAAATAAAATGCAAGCACAATAAGTTATCAACTCTGTAGTTTATACTTCTGAATTTATTCAGCTGCTGTCACAAAAAAGGTCCCTTTCAGAACAGTTTTGTACAAGTCATGCCTGCAGAGCTCTACAGAAAACATAGAAAAGACCGGTGGAAAAAAAAAAGTCCCTATTTACTTTATTTTTAAAGTAAAATTTTGTCTGATACACAATTACTTCTCTGACTTCCTAAGAATTCAAAGGCAAATATGAACTGGCTTAACCAACACATTGTAGGGAAGCTGGGCCACATCACATAATGAGAAAACTAGGAACTGATCCCCTCCTACAGAGGGGACGGGTATCAGTCATGCTGCAGAATTCAGTCTCTGAAGGAACAAACTGCAGCCTTAAGAAGGATTTTGTTCTTCCTGCTCCTCCTGGAAGGTCACTTCAGAACCTTTCTTCCTCTTTCCACCCTGTGGAAATCTTATCATTGGCAGCCTACTGACATTTCCTGATTGTCTTCACTGCAGCTTCCCCACACCCACAAAAGTGTGTCCCTTTCCAATACCAGTAGTTTGGATAAAATCAGTAGCTGCAGAATATTTAATGTAAAGTTTTTACTGTAACAGAAGTACTTACAATCCATTTTGATTTATCTGTGTAACAGAACCAACACACTGAAACCTGTAAGTCAAATGTCATTTAACAGCTCAGATTTCAGATACCAAACACTGATTACAATTCAAGATAGAAATGTAGGAGTCAGAATTTGGGGGAGGGGGAGGGACGGAGAGAGGGGATAGGTAATAGGGTGGTTGACTCGTTTCATAAGAACATGAAGCTTATATAGTCAAAATCTGCCTTTCTATGTGCATCTTTAGTAACACTAAGCCCATGCATGGGTCAAGTCCCAAGAAAAAGATTCACTATTAATTCACTCCCACTAATAAAGCACTTTAAATCCATTTTTAAAGTTACTTGTTGCTATTATATTATATATTTTAAAACCAGAATACAAGTACAAGCTGTTCCCAAGGTCCTAAAAGGAAAACCAAGATATTCACTGGACAAAAGCATTCTTTTCAGAGTGATAGAGGTGTTTTCTGTAATATAAGTAACTCCCGAAAGGCTCTCATATTCTCCCTGTTGAACACAGATCCAGAAGAGTTAGGAAGAAGAATAAAAGCAGAAAAACATATCAGAAGCTCACATAATGACCTGGTACATGAAAGCATGGAGAATGTCTGTGGAAAGCACTGAGAAACCTGGTTAAAAATCAAGCTGAAGGTAAACCTTCCCTTTGAAGTACTGCTTTTCCAAGTCAATTGTTAAGTCATGGCAGTACAAGTGCAGCAGTGAGCTGACCCGAGCTGCAGCTGGTGCCCAATAACTCCATGTAACACACCACCTCGCCTGTCCTGAGTGACCACCATAACAGATGGAGCCCAAAGTCATGGCCTAAGTGAACTCAGTGGACAGTTTGTGGACATTATGCAGAAGTTACAGACTAAGGCAGTGACATCTATGGTAGGTTGGGGGTGCACAAGATTTTGGGAAGGGACACAGCTGGGACAGCTGACCCCAACTGACCAAAGGACTATTCCATACCACATGACATCATGATCAGCATATAAAGCTGGGGGAAGAAGGAAGGGGGTGATGTTCAAAGTGATGGCATTTGTCTTCCCAAGTAACTGTTATGCATGATGGAGCTCTGCTTTCCTAGGGATGGCTGAACACCTGTCTGCCAGGCAGTGGAAGTGGTGAATGAATTCTTTGTTTTGCTTTGCTTGCACAGGCAGTTTTTCTGTTGCCTATTAAACTGTCTATCTCAACCCATGAGTTTTCTCACTTTTACCCTTCTGATTCTCTCCCTCATCCCACTATGTTTAGGGGGAGTGAGCACACAGCTGTGTGGAGCCTAGCTGACAGCTGGGATCAAACCACAGCAAAGTTAAAATCCTTCACTTTTTTTTGTTCTTTTTTTCTATGCAGGTATCAAAAGATATGACCTAAAAGGCAATGAATTCAGAACTACCTAACCTTCTTCCTACCAATAGTCCTTTAAACCCTTCAGTCTGAGAAGAGCAATGAATTAGAGATGCATTTCACAGATCTCATCTTCCCCTCGTTAAGGGAGGTAAGTGTTACTATACTGTGATCTTAAGAAGTTATGGCAAAGGTCAACCTTGTTCTCTTCATTCTGGGTCCAAAGCTGCCAATAAACTGTTTAAACAAGGTAACAGACTATAGATCCTAAAAAAATAAGTCAGAACTTAAAACACTGCCAGCTTTCACTATGTATCACTATTTTAATGAGTATAAAAATTCTCGAAGTCCCAATTCCTATGGAATTCTAAATATCACAGCAGAAATATCCTGAAGACCAGAAATGCAAAAAACTAAGTTCCATTTTTAGAACATCAACATTCTTGAGAACTTAAAATGGAATATAGCAAAAATATTTTCTTCCCCTTAAGAATTTTTAAATCTATTCTTATTCTGCAAATCATTTAACCCCACCAATTTTAAATGCCCACTGTATAGCCATTGATTAAGTGAATAAACAAGATAAGCTCTCCCATAAATAGTTCATTTTTAGTGTATCTGGTGATTCTCTGAGGTATCTAAGACACCAGAAGTGATAATTTATGGCTTCAAAGCAGCACAAGACTAATAGCAAAGGAGTGCCAAAGCATAGCGACAGGTAACAGGGGGATCAAAAAGAAATTGAGTGTCACAGTTCAGTCCAGTCAGAAGCAAATTCCTGTTCTCTGAGTATGGGATGGGGTCAGGTAATAAATATTAACCTACCTCCCTCTCCCAGGTAATTAATTGTTCTTTACAGACCAGCTGTACTAAAGGTATATGATGTCATATTCAATCAGGTTAGGTGCCTACCTCCACATAGGGTGAAGAGTATTTTCTCCATAATCTGTTGAAGAAGGTTGTACCCAACCAAAAAGTTACAAACACATTGCATGCATTTTCTAACTAGCAGTCCAGTCCCCATCATACAAAATTAACAACTTTTTGCAAAAGATAAGTAATCCATGCAATAATTTTTTCTTGATAGGAAGTGAATTATCACTTAGAACTATTGTGCATCAGTGGCATGAGACAGTCCACTACCTATTGCTGTTCCTGTGCCATTTCTCCTTATATATTTCTGCCTGTGATAGAAATAAAAACTGTAGGAAGGGAAAGACCAATCATAACCAACTTATACTACAAACCTCTGCCAACATACCTTCTGCTGAGGATGAGCTTAGAGAAGGAAGGGGAAGTGAGGCATGCAGGTGGGCAATCCCGTGGCTGCTGGCAGCCATACAGAGAAATCCCTGAGTCCAGGCACAACTTCAGCAGAAGCCTTTGACTTCACTTTTACTTTCTGAAGGGAAGATTCAATTTCTAAGCAGAAAAACTCTTTCTGCCAATATCCTGTGCCGATACACTATGTGGCAATTGCGTCACTATGCCTGTACTGGAAACACATCTCCTACACACCTGCTTGTATAGCAGAACAGGGTACTTCAGACATACCATGTTCATCTTCTTAATACATAAACATAGGTAGCCCAGACTGCCAGTAAGAATATAGCTTGCATTATCTAGTCTTGACACAGAGTTATGATTTTGTTTGTTGCATTTCATTCTACTAGGACTGCATTCAGTGGTAAAACACAACCATTTCCTCCTAAATCCAGAATTCTCATTTTAGAGAGGAAGAACTCCCAGGTTTGATTGTTATTCAGAGCATCTTTTCCACTTGAAGTTTTCACAAATCCAGCAGAGATGATTTGGCCTGTCCCTATTCAACAGAACTGTTTTATCTTTTGCTAATGTCATTACAATGTTTCCTTTCCATGCCTGTCTCTGCATAGGGAGTTAACTAAATTCAATATTAATGTAAGTGTTTGAAATTCCAGGACTAATATGACCCTAAAGGGACTGGTAATTAGCACTATGTTCACATTGCTGTAAGATGCATGTCAGACTAAGTAAGCACAGTTCTATTCCTCTTACATTATACTAGACAATATTGCATCTGGTTTCTGAGTCCTTATACAGCAGAAAAGTGAGAAAAATCTCATGAGAATCTGTGAGCAGAACAGAACTGTTCTTTCAACCAACACAAATATACATCACATTCCCTCTAAGGATACTCTGTTAAGCAAATGCATCTTCCCTCTCCTTTTCTTTCTGGACTGCAATCAGGTCCAGTCCATCCCATGAAACTACTGAAAAATAAGCATTTCTCATTTGCTTTGAACAATGGCGTGTGATGTTGGCTTTCAGTTCAGCTGGAAGCAGAATCTGCACACAATAAGATACACTAGAAAGACAAACATCCTAATAGTGGCCAAAAGAGGCACAGAGTGTCAGGCCTCAGTTGGCATCTTCTTTGCCATCTTACCTATTCCAGTAAATTTCTTTCAAGTCTCTGGTGTGTTACTATCAGACATTCAGAGGAAAGATCAGGTATCAGAAAAAGCGAGAAGGCATTTTATTACAGTGGGAAAAACAAGAAGCTACAATTTAGTCAATTACTTGAAGGTTTTCAGGGTATGTGGTGGTCAGAACACTAGAGAACTTCCTGAGAAGAGCTAAATGTAATGCACATATGACACATCGTAATGTATACAACAAAATATTTGCACAGAATTTTGTCTTACAGTATACTGTAGCATCCCTATATCCTTGTAGTACAGCATAGTAGGGCAGACTTATGTGACCTACACTAATGACCTAGGACCATTTGTACTTCAGGTACAATGCAAGTAACCACTTGCTTTCTGTTATTACTCTCAGCTACTCTGAGGAAGTGAAGAGAGACCAAAGAAACAGCAATTGGCAAGAACTAAACCTACATTGTCCAAGTCTAGTCGTGTCTTGTAAACGATCCTTTTTCACAGACACCAATTAGATAGTAGGAGCATCAAATACTGCTTTCATGTTCACAGAAAAGAGCAAAATCCAAAGGAAATAGTAGCCAAATCCTGCAGCTCCCAGCTGAAAAAGAAGAACATAGCTACCAGGAAAGAATGATGGACAACAAAGAAAAGACCATACATGAGATGAAGTACCAGGACTCCTCACCTGGGACACTACACAAGGTCTTAATCTACTTCACCACTGCATGTGTAGAGGTTGACAATTGTGTCACTGTGCATGTACTGGCAACACCTCTCCTACACACTTACACATGTTCTATCATACATATTCTGCCAGTTCCTCACCTTCCCCAAAACCACCAAGAATGATTCACTTTGAAAATTAAACCATATCTTTCCATAAAGTTAATTCTGTGCTGCATGCTCCACCATTAAAATGGGAGGAGAGAAAGAGCAAAAACACTCAAAATCCTTCAACTGTGCAGCTCACCAGCAGTCCTTCAGCTGCAGACAAGTTTTTGTGTGGAGGAGCTCAGCCTTTGCCACAGTAGTCTTTATTCTCCTAAGAGCTTTCAGGAGTCAGTCCCTACACAGCCCCCCTGACAGTAATAGATGATCAAGAAGCAATTTCAACAGGAAATCCTTGCTGAAATAGCTTCTCTTTCTTATCTCCCTGTTAGAGAAATATTTTTAGAAATGCAATCTTACTCCCTCCCTTTAAATTAACCACAGTACATAACACATAAATTCAACAAAATGCTGTATAAATTTATAAACAAAGGCTTGTTGTTCTCCCTCTTGCAGTGTTTGCTAATTTCTTTCACTTCAAAGATGCTGGCAGTGCTTCAAGCTCTGTGAGAAGTCTACAGACATCTTTACAGCACTGGGGCTGTACCACCTGATGCACTGATCTGTGCTTTCTTCACCTTTCTTTTTGCTACAAAAATTTATTGATAGCTTTCTCTGAAGTGGAAGAAGAATAACTAGTTTGTACAGGAATTTGCTCAAAAGAAATCTGAGTTACCTCATCTAGCTGTTTCAAGGAGAGCTTAATTTTTCCATGGCTTGACTCCCTCAAGCAGTTTTTATTGCCTTACTATCAACATCACAACATCCCTCCCTAAAGAACATATATACACTACCTCTGGGTAAAGTAATACATCAAAAGCCTTTTTCCAAAGGATACTGAAGCACCTGGCAATAAATTGGACTTCTGAAGTGTCATTTTTTCTGTAAGACAACCACAACTCAAACTTCTGAACATAAACCTCTGTAGAGCAGCAATCTAACCATGAGAGCAATTTGACTGGACTGCATTATTTGACAGATATTTTGGGGTGGCTAAAAACATGGAGCTCCACTGCAGTAAAGAGACTTCTTAATTTTTGTTTGTTTGTTTGTTTTTACTTACTCTTTCTCCATTTAAAGTATTTTTAAGCCTGCACTGAAGGTGCAGATTTTATTTATATTTCATGCTGCTCAACTATCTGGCCTTTCACTAGAGGACAAAATGGGTTTGTTTACTGTGTAGAAATCTGAACCGAAACAGCTAAGCTACACCTTATGCCAAAATAAACAAGGTTTCACGAACATTCCCAAACACAAATGAGTTCTTCTAATACATGCTTGTGAGTACCTAATTTATAATTATCCTAAGAGATTGAACCATGGAATGAAGTCTGTATAGAAACTGGATTTAAAATGTGCATCTTTGCTCAATGGACAACGTTTGATAGTTTTAATGGTAATCCAAGAAATACTTGTCTGCTCTCATGAAACTGCATCTGTTTAAACTTGAAATGCTTCCCAGGCTGAGGTGAACACTTTTTTCCACTGCTAAACTCCCAGGCTAATTTGGAGCCTAGTTCTAAGTGGACTCAATTTGATATTTAGGCATGTGTTAAAGATTAAGCATCTGGATGCTTAAACCTGTGGAAACAACTGCACAACATGTACTTGGCACCATCTCACTAAATTGAGTCTTATTGCATTTCCTTTGTGGGATCTGCTACAACTGAGGCGAGTTCAAAACAATAAGGTGCAGTCCGTTTAACTTACAAATAAAAAGAATACTAATACTCATGAGGAAAAATGTAATCAGCTTCAAAAAACTCCAATCAAGCAAGCTGTAATTAAAAAGCATCTCTCCAGACCTGATTAATTACATCGACATCTATTAGCTTTCTCATCTCACTTTCCTTCCTCCTCCACCTCAAAAGGTAGGTTATATTCTTCACTCTTGCATAATACAGTAATAACCTGTGGCTGCCTAGTTGTCTTTGCCATAGAATCAGCATCTGTGGAATCAAAGAGTATCCAACTGAAAAAGAGAGGGGTAGGAACAGAAAGGTTTTTCTATCATGTTTTGGATTGGAAGGAGTTCAAACATAATACAGCCAGTGAATTCAGGCCAACATTGCATAATACACTGTTCATAAGTGAACTTCACAAAAATTGCCATCCATTATAAATTTATGTCTCCAAGAGGAGGTCGTGCAATTGTTACTCTCGTATTACTCAGGTTCCTCTCAAAAAAAATATAGAGAAAACTAAGGTGTCTGGGAAGGTCTGTATATTAAATATGGTTCTTGCTGCTTTACTGAAACAAACAAACAAACAAACAAAAACACACCAGAATTCTTTTAAACAGGGTACAGAGAGGACTGTACCACACAAAAAGCCATTAAAAAGAGTACTTTTAATTTTTCTTTTTTTTCTTTTTTTTTTTTTTTTTTACCCCAAAAGCATGCCCTGGACTGCATCTTTTTAACTAAGACAGAGGTCAGATCATATATTAAACTCTGAATATACTTGACTGAAGCCTAAATAAGCCCAGGATAACTGTGTAGACTAAAAACCAACTCCTCCACATCCCAATCTACTATTTGAACAAGGAGCTGACCTGCTGCGAAGACTGGGATCATTAAGAATATCAGTGACAGATGGAGCAAACGACTTTAAAAGTTCACACATCTAACACAAGAGGGAAATCTTATGAACTATACCATATTAAACTTTTCTCAGAGTCTCTTAGAAACAAGTGTGTCTGAAACCAAAACCAACTTAACTAACTACATTTGCTGTCGTGTCTCTAGTTCTCGCCAGCTACGAATTTTCCAGTCCATTCATTTTGTGGTCAGAAAAGCTATGAAAATAGATTAAAATAAATGCTAAACACATGGAAGCAAACCTCAAGAAAACCAAAATTGATTCAAAGTTTCTTATGCAGCTAGGAATTCAAATTATGACCCTGCTATGACATATAAGCACTTTTGCTTACAAAAATCTCTCCCAAAATGAAGCAATCCATCTTTAAACTCTGAATTCTTGCAATGAACTGTTATGAACAATTGTTATTTACTAGTGTAGTGAGCAGGTTATTTCCATTGATTCGCATTCAAGCATGTGCTACATGACTTGAGTACAATTTGCAAACAGAAGAGTGCAAATTTGTGCATTAAGGTTGATTCAACTTGACCTAACCATGTTACATTTTAGGAGCTTAGTCACTCTTCCCTTACCGCTCACTTTCCAGTTCTACTCTGGAATATAAATAAAACAAAATAGTTATTTGAATGTCTTTGGATCATCATTTGGACCATCAAGCATCCACATGAACATGTTAGAAAACAGTAACATTCATGTATGGTGTATATGTCATATGTGCATCATTGTCATACATTCACCAAACCAACTTGTCACCATTTTTAAGTATACATGTCTTGGTACTGAAATAATCAGACTTTAGTCTGGGATATGGCTACTCATAACCTGATGGAAATCAGTCCCAAAGTACTCTGAAGCAATTTTAGCGTTTAGGTTTCTCCTTCGTGAACATTCACTAGCACATGCCACACTGCAGGAGATGCAGGCCAAACTGCTCAGGACATCAAATGCTTCAACATAAAAGTCCATCTGCTGTCTAATTAGAACTTAAATAAGTGCAGTTGATTTTTTTATCACGTGGGAAAATATCAAACATGGCACAGTTTCCTTGTATATGGCATGCAATCCAGCTTGTCCTGTAGGTAGCACCATTAGGATTATCCAGCTGCACAAATCCTTCTTGACTACATACTGATCACGATCCACACAGCAGTACTCCCAACAAAACACAGTCTAACATACATTTGCACCATGAAAGTAAGCAGAATACCAACACAGTTTTGATGGAAGCATCCTTAAGATTCAGCTGTAAGTCTGATAACTCTTTTTTTGCCAAATAAGCCATTCGTATCATGCAACAAATTGCCACACAATAGCTCTTTCAGCATATGTTGAGATGTTCACAAAAGCTTTCTAGTGCGGTTCAAAGTAGGAAAATTTGACTTTGTGCTTTGTTTTGCCTCAGCATACAGAAAAGCAATCAAAACTCAGCATAACGTTTTTGAAAAAGTTTTTTCATGCCACGAAAAAAATTACGTTCTGTCATGTTATGATGAACTTTGTTAATTTCTGTGTCTTTTTTTTAAAGAGGTGAATGAACTGGATTTATTTAAAATTAGAAATTACAACATAATTTATTCAGAGCTGATTGGTTTTGCTCTTGGACAGTGAACAGGAATTTAGACTGGCTAATAAGGGAGATCTTTAAAGAAGTCAAGCAGAAACTTCCCAATATTCAACTGTTTGACAGCTTCTATAATTGTGGCTCAAATTAGACCCAGACTAATAATTACTTGATTCTGTACCACATTATTAGAAAAAGAATCTTTCATTAAAATTGAAAAATAAGGAAATAAAAGCAATACAACCACCACCCATGATACGGCTTATAAAAAAATAATATTGTTGTGCAAGTTTCTCATCTTCTCAAGTTCTCCAAACAGCACTTGCTGTTTCCTCTAGAAAATGAGGGACCAGCTGTCCCATCTCATTTACAGATGCATTGATCACTTCCTCTTCTTTAAGTAATATGCCTATATTAGGTGCAACTGTAGTGTCCAGACTGTTGAGCATCCCAGAATTTCTATTGGACTTCTGTTTGTTTTGACAAGTTTCCAGTAAGCACATGATATCAAACCACATCAAGCTGACCAAAAGAAACGTGTCTTATTTCTTTTCAAGTCTAATATTCCTTTGCACATAATATTTTTAACCTCGTTTATCAAATTTAGCATTTAATGTTACCTTGTAATTTTACAATTCACAATGGCACTTAACTTCATCAATAGTCTACAGGGTTAATTTCATAGAAAAATAAAAACTGGAAGATTGATCAGTCCATATTTTCAATAGTAACAACACCTTTTGTTCAATGGAACAGGCTTAATATTATGAATTTTATTTGACTAT
Source organism: Eurypyga helias (assembly GCF_000690775.1). NCBI lineage: Eukaryota > Metazoa > Chordata > Aves > Eurypygiformes > Eurypygidae > Eurypyga > Eurypyga helias. The sequence goes on along the minus strand of NW_010263502.1, from coordinate 14,617 downwards.
AGGCAAATTTTAAGAAAAGCAGTACTGACAAACCTGAGCGTAGCATGGTTAGAAAGAACTGGTATTACAGGTACTCCCTGTGCCAACTAGGTAGTAATACAGAAGTACAGAGTAGATCCTAGTTAGGATTACAGATATCTTAGAAACTTAAACTGCTAAGGGCTTTGCCACTCATTTGCTCTTCCTAGCTGAAGAAAAACAGCACTAAGAGCTTAGCATTCAAAGAAGTGAAATCACGTCAGAGCCATCACTTCTCTTACTCTTCCAAATCAAAAAGCAACTCAAGATCCACATTTATTTCCTATTCTTATGCTACCAAGATTAAGAAAATAGGAAAAAACAAACAAACAAAAACCAAAAATCCACAAGTTAAGAACAAAAACGACCCCACACATGCACTTTAGTATTTATATTCTGCCATCATCTAAAATCCTTAGTTATTAGGAATAAAAAGAATTACCTCCCTTACAAGATAGGAGATGTTTTAAATCTGTAGAAAACATAGAAGAGAAGGCACAGGGATTCAGATGTTGGGTTACAAATAAGGAAAACAGGCAGCCCTTCAAAGCTGCACTGTAGTTCCTGAGCTGCATAGCCACCTCTCCCCGACACTACAAGGGACTCAGGACCTTCATTGACGGCAGCACATAACTCAGCTGTGGTTTCCAGTCTGTCACTGGCCACTAGAAGAGCTGATACATTAAAGCAGTATGCTGAGAAAGCATGCAGCCGTGAGCAGAACCCTAGTCTTTAACACAACCGAAATAGAGATTATTTAGCACATTTGCCACTCTTTAGGTAAAGTGCAAAAATACTATTTATATCACAGGGGTACTCTGAAGACCATCTTTAATAGGATCAAATTCACCAAGCTTCTGCCTACCTGCAGGTGAAGGGTGTCCCGGAGTTACGTAAAGAACTGCCTTTTGGAATGATTTGCAGTCAGCTTAAACCAAAACAATCATCTGGATTTCCCCCATTCTGCTCTAGGAGTGGCTGGACACCAAGCTGCACTACACAAACTCATTCCATGTTTCTATGTAAACTGAGCTGATTGTGCTGCAGGAAGTAATCACAGGTGTTGTTTCTACCAAGTTTGAAAGAACTTTCCTCCCACTTCCTATTAGTGTAAATGAACTCATTCCCTCGCCCAAGTCTTTCCATTTGTACTGCCCTTACAATACAATGAATCCAGCTGAAACTAATTTGGTTTTAAATTTAAGCTAATACTTGCCCTGCCTATTCCTAATTCCTACAAAATTCTACTAAATACATAGAACTATAATTTTTGTCCTTACCTGACACTGAAACTTGCTGTATTTACTGACCTAATCTAAAGTTTACTGAAATGAGTGAAAGCATACATTACTTTGGCTGAGGCTGTTACTTCAAAATTGCAGAGTAAAGTGCTGTCAGCAATTATACCTACTCAGCTCTGAGGAAAAAAAAAGGAGAATATGGCCCTTGTACCTACATTTAAAATATTTATATTGGCCATTGAAATATTTATATATTTGTCACTTTAAAATATTTATATAACTATCTATTCAAGCACTTAATATATTGGAGAATGAACTTATATAATGCAAATAAATTATGTATTAAATATTTACCATAGGTTAATATTTTATGAAATTTACTGTACACACGGTAGGAACAAAACTGGCAAGGGATAAGAAACTCAAGAGACTACTTTTTCACTTTCAGCACAAAACAACAAGCGTCACTTACCTCTGTACCACTTTTAAAGAATTTTATAGGCTTGCTAAGAGAGCTTCCTCTGTTTAGAAATTATGTAATTAAACATCTAAGGATAATTTATCCTTGGGCAGAATTCCACGAAAGGTTGAGGAATTAGTCACAAATAAAGTTGATCCTGAAATTTATACACTAGCAGATCAAAGAAGGAATTGGAAAGAAGTTGGGTATTTTGAAATATTAATGATCAGACTTCTAAAACTGCTTTTGGATACTTTTCCCTCAGTATGGGTTGCTAACAGACTACTCTAAGAGCAAAGCTAAGCTAAATAATTCCTTTGTCCTACAGATTAAGGCTTGAACAGAACCTCTCAACACAACAAAAACTCATACTCCATGTAGCAGATTTGGGGGGGGGGAAAACCACCCACAATGAAGCAAAGCCTTACCCTATAGCTCTGAATGGTTTAACAATTTATTAGTCCATAACTGGACTCCAGTTTTAACCATCAGGCCATAAGCTGTCCCTGTGTCAAATTCAAAACCGCCACAGTCTTCCTGGATCTTCTAAAAAAATATACTGGGGATTAAGAAACAAAATAAAGCAACAATCCCAAGGGGCTGTTCTCTACGCTCTGGGACACACAGGGGTGAGTTCAGGATCTCAGAAAGAACCTCAAGTAACTATGGAGGCATCCTATTGCTGGCATAGTCACTGTACAAATGAGAGTCTTCTAGCAACATCCTATTATAAATTAATGCTAAAAGGATATTGCAGTACCAATACAGCCCTCATTTACATTTTTATGACAAGATTATATATTGGCAGTAAGTTTATACCAAAGGGCTATGAGAAAAAGAGTCCTTATGGCATTGAAATTTCCTCAGAGATTTTTAATTCCTTCATAACTTTTTAATTCTGATTAACAGTCATAATAAACACATTTACTTACAACCTACAAGCGTTAGATTTTATTAATCTACATAACATGCCAATTAAGTTAATATACTTCGATTGTGTCTGCTTTTGAAAGATGTTTTAATCTTACTGGCAAATACAAAAGCAAACCAGCAAGCAAGTCTTGCTCAGGTTTTGGACAATTGCCTTTATTTTGCTGCATTCTGATAAATTAACTTCCTGGTGGGAAGCACATACTTCAAAGTAAGAATTGTTCTGGATGCTAGCAAAAGCAGCAAGGTTCCCATCCTTGCACTGACCATGTAAGAGAAGCACTGGCAGTAGATTTGTTCCAGAGGTAGAATTTGTCCTCTGATCTAAGTGAAGCCCCTGCCCATATCCCAGGCTCCCTCCTCCATCTCTTCTGCCTGCCTGGTTCTGCCTCCTGAGGCAGGAGCCTGCTCTTCTGCACACTGCAGTTTCCACCTTGAAAGAGTTCTTCAATGTCCCTTGTTTAAATTCAAGTAGGGGACTAACAGTACACCCATAGCTCTCAAGCTTACAGAACCATTAGTTTTGATAGATGGCTGTTATTATACCTGTCCATGTTTAATTGTTTTCTACTCCAGTTACCTATAAGCCAATTAGGAAATGCCTGCTGCTCTTACTTTCACATAAATGGCACCATCCTGATTAAAAGGCTGACAACAAGGAAGAAAAAAGCTTCTTCCAAAAATACGTACATTCAAGTCAGTCATGCCTCCTGCTGCAACTGCCCCTACCTACATGGAGAATTGCTAACTCTTAAAAAATATGCAGGGCTCTCTTCTCAGATGAGATGACATGTTGATTCACAGGTATTTGCTTCACATTTTAGTTCTCAGTGTGCCAGTCTAATATCTTCCAACACTTTAGGAAGTATTGCTCTGGCTAGGAGCAGCTGGGGAGTGATGGCCAAGGCTCTTTGGAAGCAGCTCTTTCAGAAAGGAGACCTTGAAGTCAAGCTACTGCCCACCTGCCACAGAGAGAAAGAGCATACAATCAGCAGATACTACAAGAAGGTGACCTGACATTGATTCATGTTCAGCTTTGCTCAGAACAGCTTATTTGCCTATTTCCCAGGTTAGAACAAGGAATTCTGTCAGGATATTCATAGCACAGTCCATTGTTCTTCTTCTAGAAAACAAAGCTTGAAAGAAGAGGGGAGGGCACTGGTGTGTATTAACACAGCAGTGGTAGTGCCATACCTCTGATCCTCCACTCACAAGGTGAAAATTTTCAGGTGATGATATACTAGTCTAAGGCTCACACTGAACAGCAGATTACAATGAATTTTTAAAGTTCATTTAATAATTTCATTTCAGCACAGCTTGGAAAGGTTAAATTGCAGTGAAGTGAACTGATAGTCACTTACCATCTGTGTCAGATGAAGATTTTAATCTGAAATAGTCCTGTTTAATAAAACTCACTGTCCTTCTCCCCCATCCCCAAAAGAAAACAGAATCTCAAGGCTGAACATCAGTTACCAGTAACATGTCATGAAAGCAAAATGAGATCAGTGTAACAGCAATAAAAGTGAGAAGCTTCTTAACTTAGGTACTTAATGAACAATGTTAATTTGCTGGTTTACAACATAAATAAATAAAGACTATCTAATACTAATAAGAGTGTCCTCTGGATTGAGAGAATTAATGTACACAAGTACTACAGATATACTGACACTCAAGAGTTCCTTCAATCATCTCCTTAGACATTGGCTTGGGAATAAATGCTGAGACATGAACAAAAGACATCTTCATCTTCACAGAGCCAGAAAGAAAAACATTGCAGAGGTGCGGTGAGAGTTATACTTGCTGACATCCCTTATTTTTCTCTGCTTTCTCAACTTCCCTTTTGCTCTTGGCAGAATCATTACACAGCATTTTGCAGTGAATCATTCACACAGTTTTCAGCAAAGCCTGTAAGAGTAACACCTTGTATGAGACTCAGGACTTCAGCACGGCAGCTAAAACTATGGTCCCTGCAGAAGTCCTGAAAAGCTGTCCAGACAGCATGTCCAAAGTGGCAGTCAGTGGGAATATTTTCTAATCATAAAGGTCCTTTCTCTGACAATTTAGAACACAAATCAGAGGAATAGCACAAGAGGTAGGCAAGGGCAGCAGACTACAATCAGCCTTGTTCCCACTGCCTACTTCACCTGTGCCCTGCCTTCAACGCCAGGCTGGCTGCTGATGTGGCTGGGGACACTGCTGCCGTCACAGCCACCACGTGCTCGTGCGCCTGTCCAGCCCACCACTCGTAGCAGCAACAACAGCAAGCCCAGCTCTTCTCCTTTCCCTCTTCCCTTCTTCTGTGCTAGAAGGGATGACATCCCAACCCTCATTCCCTCATTTTTGACTAACAACATCTAAGTTTTCACAAAAAGCTGGGTAGCTCTGGGATGGGTCAGACATATATTTAAATTATAAATCTTTGAACAATGCTCACGTTTCATCTTCTATGTCTGTTTACACAAGCATCATACAGTATTTGCTAGTTCACAGTGAAGTCACAAGCTTTGAAATTTTTAGAACTGTTAGGCTTTGTTCTCACTATGTTTGTGTGGTGAATATTCAAGTGAGTTTGTTTCTCCTTGTATGAATAGACCCCCAAACTTAAAGTTCACATACTGAATAATTCACGTTCAAGAAGACAATGTATCGACATTTCCAGAGAGCAGTGTAGAGATATCGCCAAGAAACTGTGAGGAGGGGGAGGGACACAGCACAGGAATGGGACATGGAACACAAACCACAACTAGACCCTGCTCATGCTGCTCAAACTGAATCATACATGTCTGACTCCATGTCAGTATGAAATACCACTAAACTTATTCAAAGAAACCTGTGGTTCCTCCCCAACACCATCCATAGTCCAGTCATTGCATGTCTCCACCACATTCCTTACATACTACATTGGCATCATTCCATCATCCAACTCCCTCCTGTAAAACGGGGATGATAGAGTAACTGTGCACACAAATAATGAAGCACACTGCTGAAGTCCTGCACTTGGGCCCCCAAGCTAACAACACCCTCTTTTCTCCTACACACTCCTAACACAGTCAGTGAACATCCCTGGAGTTTGTCTTGGAAAGCCATGACTTGGGGCAAGGTTTGCTTGGTCTGGGAAAGAACGGGTTTTAAATTCCCTAATAAATCTTCTTATTTTCTACAGAAGATTAAGTACCTGCATTTGTACCACAAGTATTGCCTGCATATATTCCTCCATGCGAACTGCACAATTAGCCATAACCAACTCAAAGATCAGTGATGTCATTTGGTTTTATTCATGGAATGACACTGATAGATAGAAGGCCAACTCTTTCTACCAGTACTGCTAACTTCTGTGAAGTGGAAGGGCTAGTACTAAAACAAATGTCACACCTTTGCTCTTTACTGAATGTCATATAAAGAAAAAAAATCCACCAAAAAAAAGACACTTATCAATTCATAGAAATGCCTACAGTATCTTTCTTACTATCTGCTCAACTCTTAAAAACTCATAAAAATCTGGACAGCTTAGTATTCCACACAATTTAGTTTCTAGGCACAATCAATCTTTGGCTGATACACTAAACTCAAGCTGCTTATAAAGTCATTCAGTTCCGGTTAATGGAAAGGAAGATTATATGATCTAAACCAAAATATTTTACAGGGTAGGTGCATGAAATCAATAAGTCACTTAGCTTTTATAGTAAACCTGGTCACAATAGATGACCTTGTCCTTTCCACATCCCAAGGATCAAAAGTGTGCACTTCTTAACATTTCTCTTCTTTAATCTCTTAACTCACAGCCCTGCCATCCTAGTTTTTTATACTTTCATTTGCCAGTTACAGCAGGGAGATTACAAGGGATGTACGTGTTCAAGATCAATATGCCTGTAAGGAGATGCAATTCATGTTGATCTTCAGTCATGCAGCCCATATGCCTTATTTATAATCCTTTCGCTATAAACAGAAGCACTGCTTCTGCATGCTGGATTTTTTCCTTATTACTGCTTCCGTAGTGCTCTTTCCTGCTCCTGCATCCCATTTTCAGACTGCTCCTATGGCAGTATGTAATCTCTGCTCCCAAGCTTTAAAAAATGAAAACTAATGGCAGCAACAACTGGGTCTAGTGTTTCATGGCAGCAAAGCAGAATTTGATTATTGTCCAAAAGATCTAATTTGATTAATTAGTCTTTCCTAAATTAGCACAATTAGACAGATATTAGTGTAAGTTAAGTTCCAGTATACCTGTACAGTCTGTATTTCACAGCTACCCTGGGAAGGCACAAGGCATCATGGTCAGCATATTCTGGGCATAGAGTCTGTTTCAACGAGCATAAATAATTATTTGCAAGAATCACAATATTTCCAATAACATGTTCCATTTTCTGACTGTGTTAATTCAGGTTGGAAAAAAATCTCTCCCACTTCTATATGCATTCTTCTCTTCCCAAGTAGTTTATACTTTTTTCACACTTGATCAAACTTTCCAAAGCAGATTTTTTTGTCAAGCTCCACAACTCGCACTCTTCTCAGGAGTTGCTTAGAAGTTAAACCCATACTGTTGCTGTTCTCACCCCTCCTTTTTTACACTGCTGCTGCAAAGGTTCCCCAGCCTTGCTGGGCACGTGGAGAGCCATGCGAGAGGCTGAGCTGTAAGCAGCGTGCAACTGCAGGCATTCATTATGAATGAACACACATAGTGCTTGAAGAAACACATCACCCACAAATATGGTCTGTTTGGCTCAAACAGCAGTACCCAGAGACAATGAGGACTTTAAAAAAAAAAATAAACAAAAGAAAATCACACTTTGAAACTACAATCTAGCAGTCAGGTGGCCACTCTGAATGCCTGGCATACTCCGAAAACCCCATAAGGTGCACAGTTCAGAGTAGGAATTTAAAATCTGAATGTTCAACATTCCAATGCCATGAGCCCCAACTGTTGGGTGGTTTTGGTGCTATTTCTGCATTCCTTATGTGTACTGCAATTTAAAATAAACAAAAATCAAAGAAAAAACACCCTGACATTGAAAGGCTCCGGTTTCATTCTGTTGTTGAACAGGAAAGTTTTCAGAGCGCAGATTCCATAGTATGGGAAAGTTATTTCCCCACCCATATAATCTAATGCTCTAACATATTCTAATACTGTCTTAAAGCATTATTTTCACATAAGCCAAATGTGATGAATATTGAAACAATTATATTACCTTTTTTATCTTGTTTACAGAAAGGTTTAGAAAACTTTGTCAGGCAAGGAATTGGCCTTCTTCCTATGAACACCTGCAATCACATCCCCTACAAGAGCTGACACATCTACTTAAACTGATAGCATTACTTCCAGTTATTCTGATTTTCACACTTTCAGTAACTTGTAAAACTGCCCCACAATGGGGTTTTTTTGCTGCGCATCAGATGGAGGCTTGCAACCTACATTAATGAATTCCTACCTATTAATTTCTGGTATGAAGACACTTTGAGTTTCTTCTTCTTACAGAAATCTTAACTCTGCCATCTTTGGACTATTCACACACAAATTACTGTGCTTTAAAGCAAAGTAATTCCATGTATGCAAACAACTGAGAAGAAAATATCAAGTATCTCGAAACAAACATCTAGGTGGAAAACAGAACATCCTTAAAGATTCTAAACAAAGACCTGTCTGGGCATAGCTCATAGGTCAGCCCAGCGCTGCTCAGACTCAGCAATGCAGGTCTGCCACCAAGAATGATTCAACGAGGAAAATAAGAGTAGCATTATACTTCCAGTCTCGCAACAGCCCAGAAGTCATAACTTTTAAAATCAATGCCTCCTGCTGCACTATATTTATTCTGTAAACATCAAAGAGAATGTCAAGAATACAAAAGTCCCTTTCCACAGTTTACACTAGTTACAAAAAAAATAAAAAATACAAACTCATTCTCCATAGAGAGCTATTTAAAAATGCCTAGTTTTTTTCTTCTCTAAAGCTGGTGCATTACTCTCTTAAACAGCCCTCTCCATTGCCACGGGTCCTGCAGCACTGAGCGACGCAATGGAGCGGGTTCTTCATGCACTGAGACGCATGACAGAAGCACACACCCCCACCAAGTTACACAGAAAGAGCACATCCAGTCGTGCAACATGGCAGAGACAACTGACAGAGACTGCAGCCACAGGCCTGACAGCACTTCTGGCCACACGTCGATGCCAGCAAGACAAAAACTGTGAACCATTAATTCTTTGATGGAAATATCTAATTTTGACTATCCAAAGTTAGCACTGCATTTTGGTATTTAACCGATTTTCAGAGAGTATATATAATGGGGAACAAAGTATTGCTATCTTCTCTGAGTAAAAATCTAAATATAAAAGAAATCTGTTGTGTGGTATAATAGAGGCTGATCTACCTCCTCAGCAGAACTTCAACCACTCCAAAAAATTCATATTTGCATATGAATATCTTCAATGGCAATTAAGCACCTTTTGAGTTTCTACATAAAACACAGCAGTATTAATGAATTCATACCACCCTTAAAGTAAACTGGCAAAAATGAGAAGGATTAACAGAATAGCCAGTGAAAAAGCAGCCCAGGAACAATCCTGTAGAAATTAACATAATGAATTAGACAAAAAAATAGATCTTTTCTCCCTCCCCACTTTGTTAGCCTGTGATTTCATGTACAGAGGTTATTTACCTACACAACAGAAGCAACACCGTATCTGTTACGTTCAGAAACACAGGGTGCAGAGAAGTGGAAGTGTATAAAAAAGCAGTTGCAGGGACAGGCAGATTTACAACAACTACAGCATTTCTCCAAGCAACCTAATCACATTCAGAATTTCATCCACCACACAGCTGGATGAGCTATTCCACTAACTGCAAGAGAGTTTAGCACAGGAAACCTACACAAAATTTATTCCTACCTAGGAGAGGGTGTGTGGACAGCTTCTCATTTCTTTGGATAATGCAGCCGGTAGTTGCTTGGCCTTTCATTAAGTATTAAAACAGCTGCTTGCATCGTATCTTCAGACATCTCAATTTTCAGACACTATGCACAAAGAAGAAAGAAATCTGCTGTACATGCAGCAGAAAAGGCATACAAGCAAACATACCCAAGTACAGCCTAGCACTTCAACTCTTACAGCACCCAAGGACTTTTAAGTTTTAAAGGAGGCATATTATCTTGGCCATTATGTTATTAAAAAAAATAAGAGTTTAATATGCAAAAATTACAACAGTAAAAAATTAATGCCATTTATGTTTAAAATGGATTTATATTGATTTTCCAAACCTTAACTCAGAGTTATCTTTCAGGTTTCTTGTTTAAGTTTTAGCAAGGATGAAAAAAAAAAAAAAAAAAAAAAAAAAAAAAAACCCAAACCACCCAAAACACCAAGACTAGGTAATGTACTTCCCTGTCCAAAGGCAGTACTAAAGATTAGTGGCATAAATTAAGATTCTCCTCGTTTATAAGAAATGCAAAAAGATATGTTCCCTTCCCAATTTCATGGCACACATTGGCTCCCTCTGCTGACAGAAGCAAGAAGAGGTGGCACTGCTAGGCTCAAACTTCGGTCTCAGTATGTCTCTATTGCACAACAGCGGCTAAAGAAAACACACACCGGTTAAACAGCCTTTTGAAAAAATCTTAGCATATGGAGTTTGTCTGGCATAGGCTTGGCTGAACATCCACTGCAAAAGGTGCCTATGGCAGGAGCCTTCTGGATAACCTAACCCTCTGGTAAGTTGGACAGTGAGAAAGCCACCAACTGTCCCAAAGACATGGGAAGAAGCTGCCTTTTATTCCCTATTCCATTTCCTGAATCTAGAGAAGAAAAGGGATAAAAGGAAAATCCAGGTCTTTGTCCTTCATAGGTGAAATACAGTTAACTAGCAGATCTGCGGCTCTCACCAACCCCTTGGTCTGCTTTCCCGCTTCTCCCCAACACTCACTGCGGTTTCATTGATGACCTCTGAACTGTCCCCACCTGCAATAACAGACACGCAAGGAAGGCACGCTGGCTCAGAGGGGCTGGGGGGAGAGCCATCAAGCAAAAACGCTGCCAGAGGAAAAGAACAACAAAGAGGTAAGAGATTGTTTGATTTAGATACATATTTGAAGAGGGCCCAGGAGGGTGCTGAAAAGAGTTGCAGAATCAGAGAGCGTTTAGAAGCAAGAAAAAGGCTTCAATTTCATCTCAATGAGCCAGCTCAGGGGAAGCACGGAAAACATTACTTCCCTCACACGGCATGGCAAGTCTGGTCTCCACGCAATGAGCCCAATTTGTTGCTACTATTTCAAGTGTCACACCGTCCCCCCAGCATACGGTATTCCCAGATCCACCCCGGATTCCCACAGTACCAGGTACAGGCATACACACCGCGAGGCCACTCAGGCTGCTTTGCTCACCCGACCTCAGGCACAGCACATCAAGGGACCTGAACTCACCATGCATTCGGTGAAGCATGTGGGGAAACAGAAAAGGGGGCCTTTGTATGGCTTTGTAAGAAAACAACTCTACAGACTTTAGCCATTGGCACAGGGCAACAAGGCAGCTTGACCGTGTCTCCAGTACCACTTTGGAGCACTGCTCTGCACCACGTACCAGCTCCGTGTCTCAGCAACAATAATGTAACACATGAAGGAAGAAGGAAAGACTGCAGCATTTTTGGTCTGGGTTTTTAAGGCTAAATCATGCCACTGGGGAGGAAAAACCAGGCAAGCTTCTGGGTACAGAAGCCCCACAGTTGTACTCACCTCACCTGAGGAGAGGAGTGGGGATGGGCTGCCTGGGAGACAGGTATGAGGGGACACCCACACACAAACAGGGGAACAGGAACAGACAGTGAACCCAAAATCTGGGTGTTTATGGTACAAAATGTTGACAGAGGGGGCTACATGAAGCCCTACCATGCTTCTGGAGCCACTCAGGGGAGGAAGCTATGGAGCTGGCTGCCAGCACAGAGACCCAGCAAAGGTAACAGGTAAGTAAACCAGGAGAGGTGAAATACTGTCATGGCACTGGCTCACCATGTTTTCCTCACAGGAAAAAATTAAGAGACCACCTCAGACAGTCCAGCAGGCACAGAGGTGAGACTGACTGCCTTGTAGTTCCCTGGATCCTCTTTTTTTCCCTTTTTAAAGATGGGGTTTATGTTTCCCGTTTTCCAGTCAGTGGGAACTTCACCAGACCACCACAACTTCTCAAATATGATGGATAGAGGTTTAGCAACCTCATCCACCAGTTCTTTCAGGACCCACGGATGTATTCCATCAGGTTCCATGGACTTGTGCACCTTTAAGTGCCTCAGGTGTTCCCGAGCGTGATCCTCACTGACCAGGGGTGGCTCTCCATTCTCCCAGTCCCTGCCCTTGCCTTCCAGGACCCTGGGGGTATGACTTGTGCAAATATGATGGATAGAGGTTTAGCAACCTCATCCACCAGTTCTTTCAGGACCCACGGATGTATTCCATCAGGTTCCATGGACTTGTGCACCTTTAAGTGCCTCAGGTGTTCCCGAGCGTGATCCTCACTGACCAGGGGTGGCTCTCCATTCTCCCAGTCCCTGCCCTTGCCTTCCAGGACCCTGGGGGTATGACTTGTGCAGTGAAGACAGAGGCAAAAAAAACATTGAATTCCTCGGCCTTCTCCATATCCTGGGAAACCAGCTCTCCCATTTCCTTCCACAGAGGGTCTACATTTTCCCTGATCTTCCTTTTATCCCCTATGTACCTATAGAAACTCCACAAGCCCGCCACGACTTCTCGAATATGATGGATAGAGGTTTCGCAGCTTCACCCACCAGTTCTTTCAGGACCTGCGGATGTATTCCCTCAGGTCCCATGGACTTGTGCACCTTCAGGTTCCTCAGGTGTTCTCAAACCTGATCCTCGCTGACCATGGGTGGCTCCCCATTCTCCCAGTCCCTGCCCTTGTCTTCCCTGACTCTGGGGGTGTGGCTTGTGCCCTTGCCAGTGAAGACTGAGGCAAAAAAAGCTTTGAATACCTCAGCCTTCTCCATATCCCAGGAAACCAGCTCTCCTGTTTCCTTCCGCAGAGGGCCCACATTTCCTTGATCTTCCTTTTATCCCCTGAGTACCTATAGAAGCCCTTCTGGTTGGCCTTGATGTCCCTGGCCAGGTTCAATTCTGTCAGAGCTTTGGCTTTCCTAACCTGATCTCTGACCTCTCGGACAACTTCTCTGTAATCCTCCCTGGCTCCCTGTCCCTGGTCCTACCCACTATCGGCTTCCTTTTTGCACCTCAGTTTTCCCAGGAGCTGCTTGTTGTAGTGAAAATAGTTGATTACTGCTCATAATTGATTCCTGCTTCTATACTTATCCACCTCTGAGAATGATAACATAAATATCCCGCAATATCATATGGTGTTCCGACTGGATCTGGTTCAATTCTCGGCCTCATCCTGGTCACCTGGCCAGTGTTCCAGGTGGGATTGATAATGGGAACATAACAGTCTTCACGTTCAAAGGCTTTGTGCCAAAAAGACTTATGTAAGGTGTTTGTTGCTTGCTATGAAGCAGGAGGCCTTCGGGCTGACTTCTGAAACCTCACCTGTGAGTGGACGCAACACGCAGGACTTTCCCAATTACCGCAGTTCTGCAGGGGTAGCTGCCAAGGGGCTTCCCAGCTGAACTGTGAACCCGGATGGTGGCTTTGAGGTGGTAATTGGTGATGCACCCTTTTCTTAATCACTGCCTTGCTGTACAATAATGAACTGGCGCATCACTATCCTGTTTATCTTTCCTTGCTAATTGGTGCATTATTATTCTGCTTTTCTTTTTGGTCTGTTAATATGATATATATGTAGTAAAGCCTATTAATCCTTATATATTAAGCTGGAGTCTGTGTTTTTACTTGGAATCCTGCCATTCAGCAAGACACTTGTTCATCCACACAGGCCTCCTGGTATTTTTACCTAAATTCCTCTTCACTGGGGTGCATCACTCCTGAGCTTGGGGGAGAAAATCCTTGAATACTCGCCATCTTTCTTTGGCCCCTCTTCCCTCCAAGGCTTCAGCCCATGGAACTCTGCCAATCAGTTCCCTAAAGGGACCAAAGTCTTCTCTCCTGAAATCCAGGGTAACAAGCCTGCTGTACACCCTCCTGGCCTCAAACTCCACCATTTCATGGTCGCTGCATCCAAGGCTGCCCATAAGTTTCACATTCCCCACCTGCCCCTCCCTGTTGGTGACAACAAGATCCAGTATGGCACCCCTCCTCGTAGGCTCCTCTGTCACTTGGAGAAGGAATTCCAGGAACCCAGAATCCTAGGAATTCAAAGCATTCCAGGAATCTCCTGGCTTGCCTGTGCCCTGCTGTGTTGTCCCTCCAACAGATATCAGGGTGGTTGAAGTCCCCCATGAGGATCAGTGTTTGAGACCATGAGGCTGTTGCTATCTGTCTGTAGAGGGCCTCATCCACTCGCTCATCCTGGCCAGGTGGCCTGTAGCAAATGCCTACTACCATACCCCCGCTCCCCACCCTCCCTTTAATCCTGAACCATAAGCTCTCAGCCAGCTCCTCATCCATCCCAGGTGGAGTTCCACGCACTCCAGCCAGTCTCTGATGTAGAGAGCAACTGCCCCTCCACATCTGCCAGTGCTTCCTCCAGAGCCTGTATCATT